>NW_026739465.1:0-26535 GCF_022355385.1 Mustela nigripes
GATCAGATCTTTGGGGAAAAGGGTTGCTGTACTGTACAGGGTTCTACCATATTTGTGGCTTCCTATAATTGACCCCATTTCTCTGCTCACTTTCCAGCCTAAAGCAGGAGATTTCATCCTTTCATGTCCCACGTTCTGGAGCTTCCCGGTAGGACAGCATCCGTGGAGGGGCAACTGCCTCCAAAGATGCTTTTTCACTAGATCTGCTTTACCAGCTTGTATTTCTTTGAACTGAGCCACTTTCTCAGCTTAACAGGCTCACTATAGGCACAGGGGTCCCAATCCTGAAATATTTTAATTAAAAAGTATATACTGCTTTGGTGCAAAGTATTAAACTCTAGCTCTTACTTCATTTTGGCAAAAAAAAAAAAAAAAAAAGGTATCACAAAACCGTTAAAATCAGGGGGCACCTGAGTGGCTCAGTAGGTTAAAGCCTCTGCCCTAGGCTCAGGTCATGATCCCAGTGTTCTGGGATCTAGCCCTGCATTGGGCTCTCTGCTCAGTGGGGAGCCTGTTTTCTGCTCTCTCTGCCTGCCTCTCTGCCTATTTGTGATCTCTGTCTGTCAAAGAAACAAATAAAATCTTAAAAAATAATAAAAATAAACTGTTAAACTCAGTGCCCAAGTGGACAAAACATTAACTCTAATACTGATAATACTGAACACTGATAAAATGTGCCAGCCTGTTCTGAAAGGTTATAACAGCAACCGAACAATGCTTTTTACTTTTGATTTATAATGTGAGTTCCTTTGAGATTATTGTAGAAAAATGCACATTTGGCATACAAACAGATTTTTAATAGGGTCTTAGGGAGTTTGTGGACTTTTTGGGTTGAATTCCATCCATGAACCACAGATTAACAAACTATAGCCAAATTTCTCACAAAAATCTCTGAAAATATCATTGTCACATAAGCAAAACCAGCCATAATAATTCTGGGTTATGGTGTAATTTTTTTTTTAAGTAAACAATTCAAGATCATTTTATCTGTGAGTTATCTATTCTGTCCTTAGAAATAGAATTCCCTCATTGAATACAGAATTGTACTAAAATATACAAAAAGATTACAAGAAGTTAAAAGATTATACCATGTTTATAGTTAGGAAAGGTCACTATAAGAAAGATGTCAGTTCTTCCCAAATTAATCAATACATGCATAATTAAAACAAAAATGCTGACAAACTTTTTCATGAAAAGCTGATTCCAAAATTCAGAAAGAATTAAAACACAGAGTAGTTAAGCTAATGTTTTCAAAGGAAAAACAAAGAAAATAGATATACCTTCCAGATTTGAAGTACATTATCAAGCTATGGCAATTAAAACGTTGTATGTAGGGGTGCTTGGGTGGCTCAGTAAGTTGAGTGTCCAACTCTTGATTATGGCTCATGTCATGCTCTCAGGGTGCTGAGATCAAGCCCTGTGTTTGGCTTCACATTCAAAGAGTCTGACATTCTCTCTCCCTCTCCCTTTACCGCTCTTGCTCTTGCTCTTCTCTCTCTCTCTAAAAATAAATAAATATCAGAAACAAAGTTGTATGTAAAGACATTGCTGGGTTGAAAGATAGTCAATAATTAGCACTATATATGGGAATTTATTTCATATTTACGTTGAAATTTTAGATTGAGATGAACTCTACATAACTCAAAATGATGTGAATTTTAGTAGCTGATGTTAAGAGTTTGAATCTCTATCTGAATATAATATACCTCACAAGGCACAAAACATTATAATCCAGATGGGTGAAAGATACAAATGTATGGAACAAAAGTATAAAAAGATCTGAGAAATAATTATAATAGGTTTCTATTTTATGTAAGAATATTTTCAAAACAAACAGAAAAGGGAAATTCAAAAAATATGTAAAGTCTATTTTTAAACCTTCTGTATGACACAACTTCATATACAACAAACATTTTGAAAAGTGGCAAATGAGAGTCAATATTTATAAATCTTTTAAAATCAATCATGGAAGACAAATAGCTCAATTTTCTAAAAAGACCAAGTATTTGACAAGGCAATACACACAAAAGAAATCAGAACTGTCCAAAAGCATATATAAAACTATTCAACCTCATTATAATCATTGAAATGCAGATTCACAAGAATGAGATAGTATAGTCCCACTCAGCAACTTCATAAAAATAAAATATAAAAGGCTGTCCATTGGGAACCTGGGTGTCTCAGTTAAGTGTCTGCATTCAGATCAGGTCATGATCCCTGGGTCCTGGGATTGAGCTCACATCCAGCTCCCTGCTAAGTGGGCAGTCTGTTTCTCCCACTGTCTCTCTCCCTGGCTTCTGCTCTCTCTCTCGCTTGCTCACCCTCTCTCTCTCAAATATATAAATGAGATCTTTAAAAAATAAACAAAAAATAAAAATAAATTTAAAAAGGTAGTCCCTTAAAATTTTGATGAGCGACACAGCAAAACTACCCCAGAAAGCATACAAAAAGGTATTTTTCACAGACTCTTTCAAATTTGGAAAAGAGAAGTGATCTAAAACCTGAGCATAGAATGGAAATAAGGGATTGTATGTTCTCTTTACTGAAAACTAGACAAATTTAATGGTTGAGGCTTACGAAACATATACCATGATAGAAAACACTAAGACACACTTCAGTGTGGAAAATATAATAAAAAACAGAAAAAAAAATCACAGTATGATAACGTGCACATTAAAAAAAAAAATCACAGCCACAGAATATCACGTAGTTTCTATGAGAACCTCTGTTTTTATAAATTAATAGAAAAGTGTGTGGAAGGAAAGATTTACTTCTCAGATATAGAGGATATGATAGCCAAAGTAGATTTTTGGGTTATTCAATGTTTTAATCTCTTTGTTAAAGGGATTATATTTCATTATTCTGTAATTAAAGTTAATTTTAAAACATCATTTTATAGTACATTTTAAGAGGAACACAACACATGAAAAAAATAAAAGGAAGCACAATAAAAAGAGAACCTTTATTGGAAGACAGTAATCTTAAAGAACTTTTTTTTAATTACTATATTGTTTCTTCAATGACTTTAGCAAGTTTAGACATAGATGCTCTTCCTCAAGCATCATATGTCATCAACTGTCATAAAAATGTAACTATAACTAGGCAGGTACATAAACCTAACTCCCACACACCTTCACAAGGAGATATTTGATATAAGGAAACACACATATATCTATATCTCTTTTAAACCTCTATCTGGATTTGGTCTTTATTTCAGCACTAGCATCATCTAGCTATATATATTTTTAATTTTTTTAAATATTTTATTTATTTATTTGACAGACAGAGATCACAAGGAGGCAGAGAGGCAGGCAGAGAGAGAGGAGGAAGCAGGCTCCCCGACGAGCAGAGAGCTAGATGCAGGGATTGATCCCAGGACCCCAGGATCATGACTGGAGCAGAAGGCAGAGGCTTAACCCATTGAGCCACTCAGGCGCCCCTAACTATACTTTTATAATCCTGATAGAATTTAAAGAAATCTCAAGGTGATTTGTAAAATCTATAGCTGTTATTACTTAGGACGCAAGTTCATAATTTGCTCTTTCCATGGTTCATTATTTTGCTGAACCAAATCTAGCCCTTATTTTTGTTTTAACAGAAGGAAACAACAATTCTGCAACACAGATTGCTGAATACCAGGATATGTTATGCAAAAGGTTAACAACCTCCGGTATGTATGGAATGAGTAGAAATGCTGTCATTTGCAAACTTTTGCTTACCTGCAATCTTCCTCTCTGCTGCAACAGGTTCATTAAGGAAATCTACACCAGGCAGCATTTTCAAAGGGGCAGGACACTGGTTTTCACTCTCCCTTACCACAACTTCCAAAAAGGCATTAAAAGGGAGGAAAACAAATAACCCCTGATTTTCAGGATCATCTTGGTGTCTGTCCTTAGTCTCACAGAAGATATTTCTTAGGACACAACACTGACTAGCTCATCTTCAATTCCTAAAGTGAAATTGGCAACGTATTTGCAAGAGAGGCAGGATATCATGGTGGGAGAGAGTGCTTGAATTTGACTGAATACATTCCAATATATGATCCACTAAACCTGAATAATCTTAGGCAAGTTATAAACCTTCTGAGTCTTGTTTTATTCATCTGTAAAACAATGATAATAGTACTTATCACATAGGAATCTTGTGGGGGATCAAATTAAAATATTCATATAAAACAGTGAGCTACAGATATGTGCATATAATACATCATAAGAATAACTATGAACTCTTATTAATTTAAAAATGACTAATATTCTATAAGTGCTCCACAGCTCATAGGACAAAGGGAGCTCTGGGAACACATTTTCTTCAATAGTTTGACATGCCACTGAACATAGATTTCTATAGAAGTTATACAAGTATTTTGACAAGTAACCACTACTGAAAATCCCAAACCAATGACCAAGACTTGTGATAGGACACAGGATTACCCATTTCATAGATCAAAGAACTGAAATCAAAGTAAAAATTTAGTCATGAAGACCTTCAACACCCTACAAAAGATTATTTCTTTCTTATTTAGAATGAATGAAGCCAACACTTCAAGAAAATATTTTATCCCTCTATTTTACTTAGTTCACTTTCTCATTTTCTGCAGGTTTTTAAACATTTTTAATATATATATCAGATCTATCTTTGTTAGAAAAATAGTCATCAATTATATAATTTGAACTCTCTACCTATGGTCCCTGAAATATTCTTCCATATAATCCCTATTCATTCAAATATCAGGAATTCTTGCTCACTATTACAGGAAATAAATGGAGGTTCTTGTCCTGATCTGCCACTCCCTGATTATGGGATTTAGGAAGAAGTTCTGCATATCCACTTGGTATCTATTTCCTCTTAAGAAAATAAGGAATTGGGGACCTGGGTGGCTCAGTGGGTTAAAGCCTCTGCCTTTGTCTCAGGTAATGATTCCAGGGTCGTGGGATCAAGCCCTGCATCAGGCTCTCTGCTCAGCATGGAGCTTGCTTCCCCATCCCCTCACCTGCCTCTCTGCCTACCTGTGATCTGTCAAATAAACAAAATTTTTTTAAAAAGAAAAACAAAGAAAGTAAGGAATTGTAGTTTTCATGGATCCTTCCACCTGCAAAGAACTGATTTTTTTTCTTTTTTTCTTTTTTTTGTTTTATTGAGTATAATTGACATACAACATTATAATTAGCTTCAGCTATACAACACAATGATTTTATATTGGTGTTCTGTGAAATGATCACCACAATAAATTTAGTCAATGTCCATCACTAGAACTGATTTTTTTAATCAAGTTATTTTCTGACCTATTTACCAATTTATCAAAATTATCAATTCACTTTTCCATCATCTTCTTACTCTCTTTATTCTTTTTATTTTATTGTTTATATTATTCTCTTTATGTTCTTCTTATATTATTTTTTCCAGACTTTTATTATTTTTTTTCATTGCTTTTCTGTCCAAAGAAGAGTACACAACGTTCCACAATTTCTCCTAGCCCCCTGATGTGGCAGTTAAAGAGTCCCATATTTGAAACCAGGATTTCAAAATAGCATTCTCATTTTTCCATTTTTTTATTACAACAGACCTTTTAAAGATTTTTTGTAAACTATTAAAATGTCAAATTGTTACATGAATTATAAGCCTAAAATTTATAAAAGAAGCCATTACCAAGAAGATATATTTCTAGAATATTATTCATGCAAAACAAGCAAACAATTACCTTAGAAAACAAGTGAAAAAGGATGGATGATTCTGTAATTGCTCAAAGAGATGACTTAGGCCTAGGTATTCAAAAATATAAAAGGTAAGAATAAACAGAAGATGGAAAAGGAAAAAAAAAAAAAAAAAGAACTCCCATTTCTAATATCAGCCAATTCCAATTAATTGTGAAAGGGATATCCTTGTCTTGAACTCATGACGACAACAACAACAACAAAAAATCTCCAAAATCAAAAGATAAATTGATCTCTTAGAACAATACAACAAAAAAAGTAATGAAGTCTAATACTTTGTAGATAGTTTTCAAATTATATTTAAAATGTAATGAATCACTGAATTCTACTCCTGAAATTAATATTACACTATATGTGAAGTATCTAGAGTATAAATAAAAACTTGAAACTACAAAAAGTAAAAAAAAAAGAAAATAAATATGTTTTAAATATTAACTATGAATACTCATCTAAGAATGAGAAGTATATCATAAAACTGGAAGGAAAATCTCAACTGTATCTGGCCCTTTCTGCCTTGCCTATTTTTCCCCTTTGATGCAATAATGAGCTTCAAGGTCTACTTCCCTAAATGTACAGGGTTGAGGACTCTTGGAGAAGATGCAGGGTAATAGTCAGTAAGAATATTTAAAGGCGGGGTGCCTGGGTGGCTCAGTGGGTTAAGCCGCTGCCTTCAGCTCAGGTCATGATCTCGGGGTCCTGGGATCGAGTCCCACATAGGGTTCTCTGCTCAGCAGGGAGCCTGCTTCCCTCTGTCTCTCTCTGCCTGCCTCTCTGCCTCTCTGTTTACTTGTGATCTCTCTCTGTGAAATAAATAAATAAAATCTTTAAAAAAAAAAAAGAATATTTAAAGGCACTGGATGCTTGTGAGAACTGGACCTGTCAATGGCAATGCCTATGGGAATGGAATTCTTGGACAAGTCTGGTAAAAATAAACTCCGGTGATTTTAATTTGCTTTTGCTTTCCAATGTGCTTTTGAATATTTTTTTAAAGATTGTTTCAAATATCAAATATATGATGTTAAACATTGAATACAGTTTCCATGGTCAGTGGTAAAATTTTTATTTTTTTTAAGATTTTTTGTTGTTGTTGTTGTTTATTTATTTGACAGACAGAGATCACAAGTAGGCAGAGAGGCAGGCAGAGAGAGAGAGGAGGAAGCAAGCTCCCTGCTGAGCAGAGAGCCAGATATGGGGCTTGATCTCAGGACCCTGGGATCATGACCTGAGCCAAAGGCAGAGGCTTAACCCACTGAGCCAATCTCGTGCCCCAGTGATAAAAATTTTAAAGTGACCTCATTCTTTTCTACAGAAGGAATAAACCCTAATGCATCCATTATATTTATTATAGGTCTTCCACTGTTTCCATTATTAAGACTAATTATCTTTTTTTTTAAAGATATTATTTATTTAATTGACAGAGAGAGATCACAAACAGGCAGAGAGAGAGGAGGAAGCAGGCTCCCCGCTGAGCAGAGAGCCCAATGCAGGGCTTGATCCCAGGACCCTGAGATCATGACCTGAGACGAAGGCAGTGGCTTAACCCACTGAGCCATCCAGGTGCCCCAAGACTAATTATCTTTTAATATTAAAGGTGTTCAGCTTTTTCTTAAAATAATTAAGGTCAAACTTAAGTGTCCCCATTCCCACAAAACTTAGTCACATTATACCCCTTTCTGAAAACTAATCCCATGCCCCAAGTTATCCCATTATACTCACAATACCTAATTTCACCAGATCATTTGAGTCCCCTTTCATAGATAGTCTGAAGGTTTTTTTGCTTATTTTGTTTTGGGGGTTTTGTGTGTCTTCTTTAAATATTGGTGTTCTCTCACTTTCTCAATGAACTATTAACTCAATGAAATAGGCTTTATTGGTTCTCAGACTGTATTTAATAATTTAAATTTAGATCATGGCAAGAGCAATAGCAGTATTGAAAAGTCATTGCAATGCACTAGTAATTGTGCTAAGGATGTTAAAGGTATTTTTAAAATATAATGCATGTAATGACCCCATGAAATGATATTTTTAATATTTCCCAGAGACACAAAGAGATAATTGACAAGACTAGGCAGCTAGTAACTAGTATAGTAGAATTTGACCTTGCTAAGATGCTTTACTGACCCTACTGTGACCAGTACTTCTATACTTTATACAGAGTAAAGTCTTAATAAGTATATCTGAATTTTTATTAAAATAATAAAATAATGTACTGAATAGTTCAAAATCACAACTAAATTTTGAATTGCAGTACTTAGGATATGTACTTTTATTTTCCAACATATACAGTCCACTCATAGTAGAACCTCAATTGCACCAACAAAATAAATTTCTAATTTCTATAGTATTGATTTTAGGATGGCAAAACAACATAAAATTTAAAGGATTTTTTTTTTCATTTTTTTTCCTGTTTTACTGTTGTTGTTTTTTTTTAATTTTTTATTTTTTATAAACATATATTTTTATCCCCAGGGGTACAGGTATGTGAATCGACAGGTTTACACACTTCACAGCACTCACCAAAGCACATACCCTCCCCAATGTCCATAACCCCACCCCCCTTCTCCCAACCCCTTTCCTCCCAGCAACCCTCAGTTTGTTTTGTGAGATTAAGAGCCACTTATGGTTTTGCAACCACTCTGGAAAACAGCCTGGAGGTTCCTCAAAATGTGAAAATAGAACTACCCTATGACCCAGCAATTGCACTACTGAGTATTTACCCTAAAGATACAAACATGTGCACCCACATGTTTATGACAGCAATGTCCACAATAGCCAAACTATGGAAAGAACCTAGATGTCCATCAACAGATGAATGATAAAGAAGAGGTGGTATATATACACAATGGAATACTAAGCAGCCATCAAAATAAAGGAGGACTGATTTTTTAAAAAATATATTTTATTTATTTATTTGACAGAGATCATAAGTAGGCAGAGAGGCAGGTAGAGAGAGAGGAGGAAGCAGGATCCATGCTGAGCAGAGAGCTGGTGCTGGGCTTGATCCCAGGACCCTGAGATCATGAATCATGACCCCACCCAAAGGCAAAGGCTTTAACCCACTGAGCCACCCAGGTGCCCCAGAACTGATTATTTTTTGTGTGTGTACAATGCATACATGCATGTGAATGGGCACAGGAAGATGGCTGAAGGATGCACCAGAGCAACAGTGTTAAAATCTAATTAGATATGCAGCTTAAGCATTTGGTAGAAGAAGCAGTTTTATGTGAGATGCATTTTCCAGATGTCCAGGATGATTCATGTTATCACCTCAGTTGCTAAAGACAGAGTCTGAGTTTAAATCCCATGTATACCTTTCACAGGCAATGTGGAATCAGGTAAGGCACTTATCTCAATGGAATTTAGATTCTTCTCATATAACTATAATTATTTTATCATACTTCAGTAATACATATTCAATATTATTAGTAGTAGTAGTAGTAATATTGCTATGATTTAACTATTATTATTAGAAATTTTTTGACACAATTTATAAATTTTTTGACACAATTATATTTCCAGGACAAAGCATTCCAGTCACAACCTTTAGACTG
This sequence comes from Mustela nigripes, assembly GCF_022355385.1. Classification (NCBI taxonomy): domain Eukaryota; kingdom Metazoa; phylum Chordata; class Mammalia; order Carnivora; family Mustelidae; genus Mustela; species Mustela nigripes. The sequence goes on from NW_026739465.1 coordinate 9,263, forward strand.
AAGTCACTGATATGCAAGGACAAAATAAGACAACAGCTCACTGCACAAAACTCTGTGATACTGAAATATAAATTCCATACTCCAAGGCCTCATCCATGATACTGACATGTTCTTGCATGCAGACAATTTGTTATAGCTGAAGTGATTGTGTAAGCTACTTTGTGGAGAGCCATGAAATAGATGCAAGGAGTCACGTATGCGGAGGTGCCCGGGGATTGAGGAAGCGAGACTGATTGGCTGGCTGCAAGCATGGGTGAGCCCGTGCTCGCAGCGTGATCAGGGAGAGGGGCGTGGACTAGATCGGTGATTGGCCGAGGTAAAGGATATAAAGCGGAGAGACTGTCGGGACAGAGAGAGAACTAATAAAGAAGCTTGCCACCCATCACGTTTGCGGGTCCTTCTTGCCGGCGAGAGCGACACTACTTGATGAAGATCATACATTTAGTTGGATTCAAGGATTAAGTTAATATATAATGTTACTTATATTTCCTCCAAGACTGATTCAGACCTAAGGGATTATCATATTTTCCACATAGATAACATTTGGTAGAGGATGCAAAAGTGGCAAATTTCATAGGGATAGAACAATCCTCATTTTACAAATATTGACTTATTCATTATTCAGTTCTTCGGTTAAAGCTATGATTTTTAAAACTCCTTTTACACTGTGGTGGAAATAATTCCAAAATATCTCTCAGGATTTCCTGCCCTAGCCCCAGGGACTAGAAATATTATAATATAGCACATATTAATGTAGAATTACTTGTCTAAGGGATTTCAACAATGTGATTAAAGTTACTGGCATGTTGACTTTGAGTTATATGTTTCAATCTTATCTAATCCCACAAGCTCTTTAAAAGTAGAGAGTTTTTCCTGACCGGCAACAGAAAAGTAAGTAGGATAGATTCAAAGTACAGTTAGACTAAAATGCACCACCCCTGGCTTCGAAGATGAAAGACCACATCCAAAGCCCTCTGGGAGCTGAGAGCCGACATTCCCCCCCTTCCCCCTAATTGTCAGCTAGGAAGTTTCTAAAGACAGGAGACCCCATCTTGAAGCTCCATTTTCCTTTCTAAAGAATAAACTCTTGAACTGGGCCAGAATGCTAATTTTTTCTATAAGCAATTCCTCAAAAAATCCAAAAGAACAACTATCATAAGGACCATAAAACTATTAAACTTTATGAAGATATAAAAGTTAACTAGTCCATACCAGGGATACATTTGTGTGACAGCATCAATAGAATAATTAATTAGATGGTAATTGAAAACAGGGTGCAGCAATGGCCATGGTAGCCAAACTGTGGAAAGAACCAAGATGCCCTTCAATGGACAAATGGATAAGGAAGATGTGATCCATATACCCTATGGAGTATTATGCCTCCATCAGAAAGGATGAATACCCAACTTTTGTAGCAACATGGACGGGACTGGAAGAGATTATGCTTAATGAAATAAGTCAAGCAGAGAGAGTCAAATATCATATGGTTTCACTTATTTGTAGAACATAACAAATAATATAGAGAACATAGGGAAATGGAGAGGAGAAGGGAGTTGGGGGAAATTGGAAGGGGAGGTGAACCATGAGAGACTATGGACTCTGAAAAACAATATGAGGGTGTTGAAGGTACAGGGGGTGGGAGCTTGGGGGACCCAGGTGGTGGGTATTGCAGAGGGCATGTATTGAATAGACCACTGAGTGTGGTGCATAAACAATGAATTCTTTTACATTGAAAATAAATTAGTTAAAAAAACAAATCAAAACAAAACAAACAAACAAAACAAAACCAAACAGGGTGCTGGGTAGCTCAGTGAGTAAGACCTCAGACTCTTGATTCACCTCAGGTCATGATCTCAGGGTTGTGAGATCCAGCCTGTGTTGTGTGTGGAGCCCACTTGGGATGTTCTCCCTCCCTCTTTCTCTGATCATCCCCACCTCCCTGCACTCTCTCTCTCTCTTAAATTAATTAATTAATTAATTAATTGATTAAAGCAACACACAAAAAAGGAAAACAATGAAGGAGTTAGTAGCTAGTAATTAAAAGCAGTTCCGGGCGCCTGGGTGTCTCAGTGGGTTGGGCCGCTGCCTTCGGCTCAAGTCATGATCTCAGGGTCCTGGGATCGAGTGCCGCATCGGGCTCTCTGCTCAGCAGGGAGCCTGCTTCCCTTCCTCTCTCTCTGCCTGCCTCTCCATCTACTTGTGATTTCTCTCTGTCAAATAAATAAATAAAATCTTAAAAAAAAAAGAAAAAATAAATAAAAAAAAAAAGAAAGCAGTTTCATCTGTCAGTACCAAGTTTGTTTTTTGATTTATTTTTCTCTCTCCTCTTCTTTGTCTAAATCATCTGATAACTCCTTTCTCCTCTCTCTTAAAAAACTCTTTGCTTTCCCCACATAAGCAGGATACTTTTCCTGCTTACCCAAATCCATGCTCCCCAAATTGCAATTCTGAGACCCCAAATAGTGGTCTGTGGTCTTTTTCAGTTTCTCCTCCTTTTCTCACTTGAATCTATGAGGGGGCACTGAAAAAACAAACAAACAAACAAACAAAAAAACAAAACAAGGTTTATTACTCCCAAGTCACAGAGGGTACATTACAGGCCTAGGGCCGCACAGTTTGATCACAGGTACACAGAGATAGGGAGAGAAAGAAAATGCTTGCCAATCTGATATTCTCTTTATTGAGAAAAAGAGTAGGGTGCCCAGTATTTGTGGGTTCACTACTGGTGAATTTAAAATATAAAGTCCAGGAAGAAAAACACAGGGTCACACAAATGATCAGTTAGAGGTCACCCAGGGCTTTCCAAGAGAGGGACTTCACTGGTGGGGCAGCCTGACTCCTCACCTAATTATGTCCCTGGCATTGTGTTCATTGCAGATGAGAGGTCTTTGAAATGGATGCTCCAGCCATCAAAGCTTAATGTTAAAACTTTAAATTATAATAATAATAATTAAAAGAAACACACAGGATTCCTGGGTGGCTCAGTTAGTTAAGTGTCTGCCTTTGGCTCAGGTCATGATCCAGGGTGCTGGAATCCAGCCCCCTCATCAGGGTCCATGCTCAAGGGAAGTCTGCTTCTCCCTCTGCCCACAGCTCCTCTACTTGTGCTCTCTCTCACTTTCTCTCTCCCTCATAAATAAAATCTTTAAAATTAAAATAAATAAATAAATAAATAACTGTCAGGCACATACACTATTCCTAATAGGGTCACATTATGAAGATTAAGACTCCAAAATATTCTTTCCTTAGGGGACACAATTCAACTCCTAACATCAACTTTCAAGTCCTAAGTAAGTTTTTCATCTCAAAAGATTCTATGTTCAGACATATGCATTTTTTAACCATAAATTTTTTTTTCAATTATTACATGTAGCAGTAGACAAAATTATTTAAAGTCAGTACATTTTTACATAAGGAATCTCACATAATTTATTTTCATGGCCCACCAAGTTGCCTTAGTTCCTCCAATCTTTGAATCAAAATTTATCTTCATGATAGCCTTTTTAAAAAGAGTATCTTTTTTTTTTTTAAATTGAAATAGCTTGTATAAATTTATGGTGCACAACATGCTGATCTGATACATTATAATATTGTAGTATGGTTACCATTAAAAATAAAAATTTGCAAGCTGTGTTGAGAACAGTATAGTATCAGTAAATAGAAGTTATGCCATTCTGCAATGCATATGAGGAAGTGTTCAAGAGCACTTGTAATAAAGATGTTTCTAAGAATGCCAACAAGCATAAAAATAAAGATAATACATATGTGTGTGTGTGTGTATGTATGTGTATATATATATATATATATATATATATATATATATATATCCCCCATGCCCAATCCTCAGTTGTCATGTCATTTCAATTCTTTCAGTTGGGCTTATTTTCTCTGAATATTTTATGTGAATATGGACACAATGATGACTTTATGATGGGATAGTTTTCTGCCTAGAAACTTTGGGATCTAATTATTTCAAGCAACTTACATTAGGGCCCTTTGAATAAGAATTGAGTTTAAATCATATTCACTCCTGAACTAGCAAACCCAAGAATAATACAGACTTTGACGATATGCCAATACATAAGATTAAAAAAAAAAAAAAAAAAAAAGGCCATCATGTCTTTCATACTTTTGGCAGCTCTTTCTTATAGTTCCTTCCAAAGACGTAAAATATAGGTCTGTGAGTAAAGCAAACAACATAATTATTCTATGAGGCAACTCCAATGATGTGGGTCTGCAGAAGGTTGATTAGGATAGACCTCTACTCCAAAATTCTATCTTTCCACGCTGTGAAAACACCCCTATCATTAAGTGCTCCATGAGGTCACACTTGTACATAGTGGCCATTGAATCCTACAGTTCTCTCATGTATGACGTGTACTCATAGAGCACGATTGGACATTCTTGCTTGGCCTTCCTTGTGACATGCATCTAGTTAGATGTTTGGCAGCAAAGAAGCTTGTGGGAGAATCTCAAGAAAAAAACAAATATCATTGTCTGACAATTTGTTTAAATGAGATAATCACAATGTGTCTAGGCAAGAGAAGACTGCTGTTGCCTCCTTTAAAGGGATAGGGAGCTGCTTGTGACAACTAAGAGAATGCATGATCATTTCTGAGTTCATAGTTTTCCTCTTACCTATACAAAGGTATCTACTTTAGAAGTCAGACTCTTTCCTATCAAAACACTGACATAAGGGGAAAAAAAAAAAAAAAAAAAAAAACCTGGTGAGGCTCCACATTCCATCACCTTAGCAGTTCCACTCTCATTATCACAAAATTCTAAACCAGAATTAGATCATTATCTCTGTTGGCAAGAGACATGAAAACAGCAGTCATGGGAACTCCATATCAGAAGCATATCAGAATATATTTTGAATAGAATGTCTCTGGGGAGGTACCTAAATGAAACCCAACATATTCCCCTTTTTATGTATGTCTTATCTTTAAATAGAAGAGGACTTCAACTAAAACTCTACCAACTAGGATCTACAAAATGTGACCCTTGCAAGAAGAAAGCAAACAACTATGATCAATGATAAACTGCTTGAGATGGATAAAATCTGAATCTGAAAAAAAATTGATGTATTTATGTCATAAGTATTCATTGTGGAATTCATGACATTCCATTGCCACACAAAGAAATAGATGATCATTTTTTTCCCCAAGCTAAGTTTTTTTTTTAATCTTTATTTTTTTAATTATATAAATTTTTATTTTTTATAAACATATATTTTTATCCCCAGGGATACAGGTCTGTGAATCACCAGGTTTACACACTTCACAGCACTCACCAAAGCACATATCCTCCGCAATGTCCATAATCCCACCCCCTTCTCCAAACCCCTCCCCCCAGCAACCCACAGTTTGTTTTGTGAGATTAAGAGTCACATATGGTTTGTCTCCCTCCCAATCCCATCTTGTTTCATTTATTCTTCTCCTACCCACTTAAGCCCCCATGTTGCATCACCACTTCCTCATATCAGGGAGATCATATGATAGTTGTCTTTCTCCGTTTGACTTATTTCGCTAAGCATGATATGCTCTAGTTCCACCCATGTTGTTGCAAATGGCAAGATTTCATTTCTTTTGATGGCTGCATAGTATTCCATTGTGTATATATACCACATCTTCTTGATCCATTCATCTGTTGATGGACATCTAGGTTCTTTCCATAGTTTGGCTATTGTGGACATTGCTGCTATAAACATTCGGGTGCACGTGCCCCTTTGAATCACTACGTTTGTATCTTTAGGGTAAATACCCAAGAGTACAATTGCTGGGTCATAGGGCAGTTCTATTTTCAGCATTTTGAGGAACCTCCATGTTTTTTCCAGAGTGGCTGCACCAGCTTGCATTCCCACCAACAGTGTAGGAGGGTTCCCCTTTCTCCACATCCTCGTCAGCATGTGTCATTTCCTGACTTGTTGATTTTAGCCATTCTGACTGGTGTGAGGTGATATCTCATTGTGGTTTTGATTTGTATTTCCCTGATGCCGAGTGATATGGAGCACTTTTTCATGTGTCTGTTGGCCATCTGGATGTCTTCTTTGCAGAAATGTCTGTCCTTGTCCTCTGCCCATTTCTTGATTCAGGAGGTTCAGAGAACGCCCCTCAAAATCAATAAGAATAGGCCCACACCCCGTCACCTAATAGTAAAATTTACAAGTCTCAGTGACAAAGAGAAAATCCTGAAAGCAGCCCGGGAAAAGAAGTCTTTAACATACAATGGTAAAAATATTAGATTGGCAGCTGACTTATCCACAGAGACCTGGCAGGCCAGAAAGAGCTGGCATGATATTTTCAGAGCACTAAATGAGAAAAACATGCAGCCAAGAATACTATATCCAGCTAGGCTATCATTGAAAATAGAAGGAGAGATTAAAAGCTTCCAGGAAAAACAAAAACTGAAAGAATTTGCAAACACCAAACCAGCTCTACAGGAAATATTGAAAGGGGTCCTCTAAGCAAAGAGAGAGCCTACAAGTGGTAAATCAGAAAGGAACAGAGACCATATACAGTAACAGTCACCTTACAGGCAATACAATGGCACTAAATTCATATCTCTCAATAGTTATCCTGAATGTTAGTGGGCTAAATGCCCCTGTCAAAAGACACAGGGTATCAGAATGGATAAAAAAACAAAACCCATCTTTATGTTGCCTCCAAGAAACTCATTTTAAGCCCGAAGACACCTCCAGATTTAAAGTGAGGGGGTGGAAAAGAATTTAAATCTTTATTTTAAGTAGACTCTACACCCAACACTGGGTTTAAACTCACAAACCTGAGATCAAGAGTCATATGCACTACTCACTGAGCCAGCCAGGTACCCCTGAAACTAAGAAGTTCTAATATTCCTGGCATAATAAAGTTAATACAAACTTAGCAATTTTGATATAATTTAGTAAATTATAAATAAAAAAATATGTTCCAAATAAACAAAAATTCTCAAATTTTATGTACAGCTAATAGACACATGATAAAATGTTCATTAGCCATCAGGGAAATTCAAATAAAAACCACATTGAGATATCACCTTACACCAGTTACAATGGCCAAAATCAACAAGACAGTAAACAACAAGTGTTGGAGAGGATGTGGAGAAAGGGGAACACTCTTACACTGTTGGTGGGAATGCAAGCTGGTGAAGCCACTTTGGAGAACAGTGTACTGGAGATTCCTTAAGAAATAATATATGGTAGGATCTCTACATAACTGACACTATTCATCAACTCAGGATCAGAACAAGTGCACTGTGATGGAAAGAAAGTATACAAACAATTTTTATTCTATAAAATTGGGTTATTTCTACCTCAATGTTTATAGCAGCAATGGCCACAATTGCCAAATTGTGGAAAGAGCTAATTTGCACTTCAATAGGCAAATGGATAAAATATATACATATATATGTTTCATATATAAAATAGAGTATTATGCCTCCATCAAAAAGAATGAATACCCAACTTTTGTATCAGCATGGACAGGACTAGAGGAGATTATGCTAAGTAAAATAAGTCAAGCAGAGAGAGTCATTGATCATATGGTTTCATTTACTTGAGGAGCATAAGGAATAACATGGAGGACATTAGGAGCAGGAAAGGAAAAGTGAATTGGGGGAAATCAGAGGGAGAGATGAAGCATGAAAGACTGTGGACTCTGAGAAACAAACTGAGGGTTTTGGAGGGGAGGGTGAAGGGGGATTATGTGAGCCCTGTAGTGGGTATTAAGGAGTGCACATATTACATTGAGCACTGTGTGTGGTGCATAAATAATGAATCTTGGAACACTGAAAAAAATAAAATTTAATTTAAAAAAATAAACAAAAATAGAGCTACGCTATGATCCTGCAATTGCACCATTGGGTATTTACCCCAAAGATACAGATATAGTGAAAAGAAGGACCATCTGTACCCCAATGTTCATAGTAGTAATGGCCACACTTGCCAAACTATGGAAAGAACCAAGATGCCCTTTAACAATGAATGGATAAAGAAGATATGGTCCATATATACAACAGAGTATTATGCCTCCAACAGAAAGGATGAATATGCAACTTTTGTATCAACATGGATGGGACTGGAAGAGATTATGCTGAGCCAAATAAGTCAAGCAGAGAAAGTAAATTATCATATGGTTTCACTTACTTGTGGAGTATAAAAAATAACATGGAGGACATTGGAAAATGGAGAGGGGAAGTGATTTGGTGGTAATTGGAGGGGGAGACAAACCATGAGAGACTGTGGACTCTGAGAAACAAAATGAGAGTTTTGGAGGGAAGAGGGGCTGAGGGTGGGGTGAACCTGGTTGTGAGTGTTAAAAAGGGCACGTTTTGCATGAAACACTGGGTATGGAGCATAAACAATAAATTTTGGAACACTGAAAAAATTAAAATTGAATAAAATTTAAAAGAATACAAATAATAAAATAGGTTGAAATCAAAAAGGTTCTTAAGAATCATATAATTCAATATTGCCATATTGATGAATGGTGGCAAAAGGTGATATACGTCAACACTGCAAAAATACAGTATTTAATCCAAATATCTTTGGTGTCTCTCAAGTTACCCTCTTTTCTAGATCTTATTAAAACTCACTAAGAGGGGCACATGGGTGGCTCAATGGATTAAGCCTCTACCTTCAGCTCGGGTCATGATCCCAGGGTCCTGGGATCGAACCTCACATTGGGCTTTCTGCTCAGCAGGGAGTCTGCTTCCCCCTCTCTCTCTGCCTGCCTCTCTGCCTACTTGAGATCTCTCTGTCAAATAAATAAATAAAATCTTAAAAAAAATAAAGCTCACTAAGATAATCCATATTTGCAATGTATTTGTTTCAAAGCCTAAGAAGTCCCCTCTGAGTTTTAATATTTTCAGTTATCATATTCAAATTCCCTATTTCAACCATTGGCTGCTTATATGTTTTATCTATAGCCCACATGAATATATCTACTTAATTTGGGACATGTATCTACCTACAATCATAATAACCCAAAAGTATAAATAAATTATTATAATTTGCATGACCCAAGAAAAAGTTAATGCTTCCCCCAAATTAGAAGTGATCATTGTAGTAGCAAAAAGTTTTTACAAAAAAAAAAAAAATACAAAGAGTACCAGTCCAATTATCAGAAACTTTCCAAGGTAAAAATAATCCATCAGAAAAATAAATTTTCACACTATGTTCTGCCACTGTTTTAGAAGAATCTAAATAAATATAAGAAGAATTTGAAGTATGACCTCAAGAAATAAAAGGGGATTACCTAGCTAATAGAGTGTCCCCTAAAACATAAGGATTTTACAATTATTTGAAACTGGTGCTTTCTGCTCAGTCAACCAAGAACAACCAAGTTGAAGCTTCACGGACCGACATGATGTAACTGAAGTGTCTAATATAAGGAAGTCATTTGAAGAAGGAAAAGCCTCCCAGGCTGTGGATATAAGTGTATAAAACATTACTTGTAAACAGAGAACACCAGAATTCAGTATGAAAAAGGGCAGGGAAAACACTGGGTCAAAACCACAGTGATGCTAGGCAGGCAAGAGAGGCAGAGACACAGCAGTGAACATAAAAAGCATGGGTCTTGACATGGCTGTTTGTACCTGACTGTCTCCTCTGTACATGCAAATGACTCAACACTAACCAGTGTACATGTTCATTCTTGAAGGAATGAATTTTCATGTTCCTTGATGATGTTAACACCACAATAAAAAGATAAGATTCTCAATTGGCTTCTAGGTGAATCTGAACTATGAAGAAAAATTTGAAACACCCATTTATCTTTTGTCATCTAAGATCAACTTCTTTCTCCATAACTTCCTCATGGCATCTTTCACCTCTGCATTCCTCAATGTGTAAATCAGAGGATTGATCAAAGGTATTCCAAGGGTATAAAACGCAGCTATCATCTTATCCATGGGGAAGGTGGTTGCAGGGCGTGTGTAAATAAATATGCAAGGACCAAAGAACAAGATGACCACAATGATGTGGGAGATGCAAGTGGAGAAGGCTTTTCTCCTCCCTTTAGCACTGTGGTTTCTCAGAGAATACAAGATAATAACATAGGAGCACATCAGCATGACAAAACTCACTGTACAAATGGCCCCACTATTGGACACCAACAGTAGGTTGATCACATAGGTGTCTGCACAGGCAAGTTTCAACAAGGGCTGCAAGTCACAAAAATAGTGATCAATCACATTGGGACCACAGAAGGATAAACTCAAGGTCAAAGAAAGCTGAGCTGAAGAATGTACACAGGACCCCATCCAGGCCATAGCCATCAGCACAGCACAGATCTGAGGACTCATGATGGTTGTGTAGTGCAGAGGCTTACAGATGGCCACATAGCGGTCAGCAGCCATGAGGATAAGGATGAAGATCCCCAAGCAGCCAAAGAAATGTAGTGAAAAGACTTGTAACATGCACTCACTGAAAGAGATAGTGGTCTTCCTCAAAAGGGCATCCACAATCATTCTAGGGGCTACGCAAGTACAGAGGCAGGTGTCAGATAAAGATAGGTGGAAAATGAAGAAGTACATTGGACTCCCGAGTGTCTGGCTGGTCTTGATAGTAGTAATAATCAGAAAGTTACCCAGCAACGTCCCCAAATAGAAAAGCAAGAAAATGACAAACCCTATTTTCTTTCTAACAGGATCCTGGGTCAACCCAAGCAGAATGAATTCAGTCACGTTATTATTCAGCTGCATTATTTCATCAATTAGGAGACGCTTGAGTATGAATTTGTTGATCTGCCAAAAATAAAGGTATTAATTCATGGGGTGATGTGTGATTTAATGGAGCATTGTAAGCAAACTAAATATTCCTCATCAATATTTTGGGGGTGATTTTTCACAAGTCACCTCAATAGTTCTTTCCTTTATAATTATCTTTTCATAAGGTCATTATGAGTCTCAACAATCTTGTGAAGGTTATATCTTCCTAGAGCACTCGTCAGATACAATCTTATAGCATTTAATGATTCTGATTTATTTTGACAATTCAATGAATATAAAGTTAAAAGATATGGCTCCATTTTATTACTAATGGCATTATTTTTGTAGATTTAATATATCATTGGGCCCATGTTTTGATGGTGTATCATGTGGCATTTTCAATATATTTGACTGCCATTAGAGGTTCATGGTATAAGTAAAAAAAAATCACACCTGATATTTATCCTATAAAGAGTGTCTTTTTTATACATACATTTATCAGCCTGTATTTGTTATACATACTTATAGAGTATATTTTTGTATATTTTATATATTATATAAAAACATATAAAAGAAATTTATAACTTTATAAATATATAACATGTCCTCTTTGAAAATACTTGCTGCCTGATATTACAGCTTGAAAAGAGGAACCGGAAATGCTTAATCTTCTAAATTATATGCTATTACCTTGATACACATTTATGATACTTATTATTTGACAGACACTAATGCAGATAAGTGAATGAATGTTCTTTGATAGTTGTTTATATCTCAAATATCTGCATTTCTAAATTTCTCCCTCCCATTTTTATAAAACACTCCTTAGTGGACCCCAAATCCCTGAGGTTATGTATAAATGAAAAGGGGATATGATCGCTCAATAGCTCATGCTTTCACTAATCCAAGTATTAGTTTTAGCACTTTGGGTCTGAGGTCATTTGGGGAGATGTCACCAGGTAATTCATGTAGGACCAGATCATTATGACTATCATCCCCTGTAGGGTTTACAGGTACCCAAAATGCCACATCCTTGTAACAGAGCAGAGATTCATAAGAGTGAGGCAGATAGAGTTTAAGACAAGAGGAATAGTAATAGTCAGAACTGACTGTATCCAATTTGTTTTCTATCCTGGCAAAGTCGATGATCATCCAACTTTGAAATCTCACTCCTTTCAAATGAAGATTTCCTTTTTCAAATTTGGAGAAAAAAATAACCACGGACTTCAGTTCCAAGAACAAAATATTTTATCTAGATCTTTTTTGCCTATTGAAAATGCACTACATACAAGTAAAAATAAAACCTGAAATGTGATGGGTTGAAATGTAACTTGGAAGATTTACTTATTCCATTGTGTTCCTTCTAAAAGTCATCTACATTATGCTGAGTATAATAAGGCAAGCCGAGGGAGTCAATTATCATATGGTTTTGCTTATTTGTGGAGCATAAGGAATAAAAGGGAGGACATGGGGAGATGGAGAACAGAAGTGAGTTGAGGTAAATCAAAGGGGCAGATGAAGCAAGAGAGATTGTGGACTCTGAGAAAAAACAAAAACAAAAACTGAGGGATTTGGAGGGGAGGGGGTGGAGGATCGGGTGGGCCTGGTGGTGGGTATTATAGAGGACACATATTGCCTGGAGCACTGGCATGGTGCATAAACAATGAATTCTTGAACACAGAAAAGAAATTAAAAAAAAAATTAACAACAAAGTCACCTATCCTTTGTTATCTGTCCTGAAATTTGTGAGCATCCATAGCACAGATGAACTAAACGGACAGAAATTTCCCCTTATATATCTTTTCCTCTCCCTTGGTAAAGTTTCTTCTCCCCCAATGTCATTGAACTGTACCTTATCTTCCTCCAAATCAAAACCACTCTTGGGAAAGTGTCTGGTAAGTTCATTTACCTCAGAATTCCATTTTATTTTTGTTTAATTTTCTTTGGATTAAGTAATCTTTATCAAAGATTTCAAACTACAAAGAAAATGAGTTGGTGTCTTAATCAGTACAATAAGCTCATTCTTTCCTTATTCATTTGAAAGAGTGATCCATCACAAAATATTTGAACTTGAAACTATACCCCAAATTGTGACCACTCTTTTGAGTGTATGGTTTCCATGTTATCAACCCTTTAGATTGTTCAGTCCTAAAGCAAAATTATATACACATGTGGACATATATTTTAAGATAAATTAACATAAATATATATGGCTTCATTAACTTGTTAGTAACTGTGAGTTCTCATCAGATATATAATCCATAATCTCTAATCAATAATCTCCTTCCTTCTTCCTACATTTCTATCTACTTCAGCTGTCCCTAAACTACAGGACCCAATTCAAAAAACTCTCCTCTGGAGACCTTTGGTATTTACGTTATGATAAAAAAAAATAATAATTCTCACTCCTATTCTCCAATGGCATCCTTTATAGCTTTTCTTGTAAGATTATTATTGAATAGGAATCTTTGAAAACTATTTATTCCCAGGATTTTATTCTCCAAAGTTCCAACCCCAACACCTTGTATCATGTAGGTGCTTAGTAGTTTTTAATTAAATTTTCTTAATTGCTTCTTACAATATATTTATCTGATGGTTTTAGTAATATTTAGATTATGGAACACGTCCACATAATTAATTCCCTGTGGCTTTCGATTTATTATGTGTGGCAGACAGACATTCTCCTAACTTATAAATCCAGGAACTAAGCTGAGTTCAATTTTAAACAATGTAGTAGACATTGAAGCAGAAAATATTGTATTCTGAAGAGCATCACACAGCCGTGAAAGATTCTGGGAACACTGACACCCATAAAAATCATCATCTTAAACATTAGCATTTTCTACAAGACTCTTTAACCCACAAAGAATGCAAGGACAGCCTTGACATTTTTCTTAGGTTCTTGTACTGAGGCATGTTTTTGTCCAAGTCTTAGTGGATGACCACATGTCCATTTTTCCAAGGATATGTTCACACTGTCATGCGGTTCTCCAAGAAATATGACATAAAAATTAGTTGCAATGACCTGGGGACAAATGGCCCGAATACAATAACATATCTTATAAGTATTGCTCTTACCTCAACTTTTCAAACAAGTGAAGCCAACTTTGGAATGTCTAAATCTGTCAGCACGGTAAAAAACAAACTACATGTTGGGTTTGGATGTAACAGAGAAGAGCTGAAAAAAAAGCACACAGAAAAAAAAAAAAAGTGGAGAATAGATGAGAGTGGAATATAGTATCAGGTGAATAATTCTACCCCATAAATCTGTTTTTCTGCAGCAGCCACAGCGCTTGCTGAAGGGCTTCCTTCAACTACCTAACCCTCCCTGATTGGTTACACTAGACTTCCATCTCTGGGAGAAACCCTATACTCATTTATATGCAAAATTCACATGCTCTGTGGGCAGGTTAATAAACTGTCCCCATATTCTTTACCCCTTAAAAGCCCAAAATGAAGAAGGATTAAAAAAGAAACCATCACACATATATGATGGCAGTTTTCAATTTCATGATGTTGTGTTGCCTCCACATTGCCATGTTTCCTCCAAACTTTCCATGAGAAAAAGTTGTTCAGCAATCAGACTACATCTCAAATGTGGGTCAAATGCAAATTAAATTCTTACAATATTATTTTGAAAACATATAAAGAATAATAACTCCATGCCATGATGTGCAAATTTCTAATTATTTTTTAGATTTATTGATTTGTTTTAAAGAGAAAGAAAGAGGGAGAAAGCAGGGGGTAGATGTAAGGCAGAGAAAGAAAATCTCAAGCAGACCTGGAGACCTTGACCACTGAGTATAGAGCTGGATATGGCACTCAATGAGGGGCCCGAGATTATGACCAGAGCTGAAATCAAGAGTCAGATGCTCAACCACCTGAGCCAGCAAGGAACTCCACAACTTCCTATTTGAAACTGTCACTTGGAGATAGGAAAGTTAGCATTCTCCCAAACCCGTCAAGGTCATGTCTCTATTGACCTTTTCTCCAGATTATCACCAGGTTTAACTCTTCTAACTTTTGTTATCCATACTGAGGATCTATCCTCCTCAGTGACCTTATATGAAAAGCATTTGTGAACCTTTACACATTCTGCTACCTCACGAACCTATAGTAAATCTTACAACATGAAATCCTTCCTTCCACCCCCATACAACAATGGAAAAACCACACAAAGATTTTCACATACCTGGTACTCATAAAATATTTGTGAGTTCATGAGATTTTACTCCAAAGCTTACCTTTCATTTTATTTCATTACTGCATTAATAGTAAACTTTTGAAAAAAAATTCTTTTTTTTTCATTTTCTCTTCTCAGAGGATTTGGGAGCAATGGCCAAATGATGTATGAAAATATATTTTAAATATATTGGATTATTTTATAATGATGCCTCTATGAGTACAAAGATGTAAGCAAACTGTCACTTACCTGTTAGAACACCATAAATTAGTGCCAAATATTTCCATTCCTTTTTGAAAGCAGCCTTCCCATGAAACACAGAAAAAAAAATCCTTTTTCTGCATCCTAGAGGGAATATTTTAAGACATAATGATAAAAAATATTAGCACCCTAGAGAATACCATTCCCTAAAGTTTTCCCTTCTTTATTAATCAGAAACATCCCAGATGTTGTAATATGTTTAACTTTTGGTTCTAACACAGTAGAGTAAGATATATCTCCTCAGACTTAGGTTTGATAGCTCTTGGTGCTTCTGTGGCATTTGGTAACTTGGGATGACCAAAGATACAGGGGAAAAAGGAAAATACAGATGCTTGAGGATGTGAAGAAGAAAAAACAGTGTCTTTGGCAACAGAGGATGTGGTTCTCTAAGAAACTACTCTGATCCCTGCCCAGTGCCCTAAATTAATATCTATGCTTTAGGATAAAAGCTTCTTTAGCTCTTCTAATTTATTTGCAAGTACAATCCAGGGAAAGGAGTATAGTGTCCCAAAACCAGAGGTTGTGTTCTCTGTGTTATAACTGAGCCCACCCCCAAAGAACCAGATTTGTAGTAAGTGATCTGAAGATTAGTATGTGTACTGAGTATATATCTTATTAAGAATTCCAATTTTACTGCTCAAATCTTCACAAGTTCCATAAACTTTATGGAGGTGTAATATTCCATAATATTCCATAAACTTTAAATACTCATTGAGGTTGGGAATTACCACTGTCTTATTATCCACCAAATCTACTAGTAAGTATTTACAAAAAGGAGTTCAGGGGTGCCTGGGTAGCTCAGTCATTAAGCCTCTGCCTTCAGCTCAACTCATGATCCCAGGGCCTGAGAACTAGCAGGACATTGGGCTCTCTGTTCAGCAGGAAGCCTGCCTCTCCCACTCCACCTGCCTGCATCCCCTCTTTTGCTGTGTCTCTCCATCAAATAAATAAATTAAATCTCAAAAAAAAAAAACCCAAAACAGTCTATATTATGCATTAAGCAATCTATTGGTTACTAACTGAATGAACTGAATGAATGAATTAAACAAGTAAACCAAGCAGAAAAAAAGTTTTGAGTGGGGGCAACTGGGGAACCCATTTGGTTAAGCATATGCCTTGGGCCCAGGTTAGGATCCCTGAACAGGCTCCCTGTTCAGTGGGGACCCTGCTTCCCCTTCTGCCTCTCTTTGTCTGTTTTTCATGAATAAATAAATAAAATATAATTTTAAAATGCTTTGAGTGATAATTTATAATTACTTCTGAATAATTCCCCTTATGATGGTAGTTGGAATAAGTTGAAGAGATCATTTCTGAACTAATCTAAAACTACTAATTTAGAAATAGTGGATTGAAGTGAGGTCTGGTTTGGGGAGACAGCTAATAGTCCTCTAGGAGTCCCTTCATTGTTGGCCCTCAATTGCAGCTAGGGTCAATAGCACTGAAACACTGAATCCCACTAAACATCAAATAACCTTGAAATGTCAGGTTGTCCTCATAATACAGTGTGATATTTCTCATGAAGTGCTGTAGAACGTATCATCAATAAGGAGAATCTTTGGCGGGTATTTGCTGTTTTGAGGAAACATCTCCAACACTTCAGCAGATACACCATACTTGCCTCAGGAAGAGGCTAAAGATGAGCTATAAAAACTGTCTTAGTTGGGCCTGGGTGTCTCAGTGGATTAAAGCCTCTGCCTTTGGCTCAGGTCATGATCTCGAGGTCTTGGGATTGAACTCTGCATGGGGCTCTCTGCTCAGTGGGGAGCCTGCTTCCCCCACTCTCTGCCTGCCACTCTGCCTACTTGTGATCTCTGTCTGTCAAATAAATAAAATCTTAAAAAAAAAAAAAAGAAAGAAAAAAAAAAAAAAAAAACCTTAGTGCGCCCTGTTTGATTTTTCCTGAAAGGATTTGTCTTCCTTCTTTGAATGAACCTTGATTTTCCCCTGAAGACCCACAAATCCTCCATTTTTAGTATGAGTTATGAGCAGCATTTTCCCCAAGGATGGGACTATGACTTCTGTGTGGCCAATCAGAAAGCTTTTCCCCCATCCCTGTTTAATGATCAGGTCAGAGATCTATTTGCAAATGAGATGCAAGCTCAAAATTTTTGCTTGGACTCAT
>NW_026739466.1:0-25860 GCF_022355385.1 Mustela nigripes
CTTCTACCCCAGGGCCTTTGCACATTCCATCCATGCACCCATCCCCCACCCCACCCCTCACCCCCGCCACAGTACTCTTAGCCGAGATCTTAACATGGTTTGTTCCTTCTTGTAATTAGATGAAGTCAATGTCAAATCGCCAGGGAGCTATCTGCAGCCCCCTGGATTTAAAGCTGCTTCCTGACTCCTCTTCCGTCACGCTGCTTTGTTGGCATCAGAGTACTCACCATCTCGTAGGATCCTATGGATTTGGTGTTGGTTTGCTGTAGTTCTTGGCAAGTATCATCGACCCCGCTAGAGTGTTAGCTCCTTCAGGGACCTGTCATGGTTCTGGCTGTCCCTGACCCACCCCTAGCACGCACATGCAGTAAATGCTAGGCATTAGAGTTCATGCATTGCAAATAGTGTGTTAAAACCTCTTCCTTTTATAATTAACTCCTTATAAAACAAATATCAAGACTCAGTGCCATTCAGAAGGGGGGCACAGGACCATTCTCCCAACTGGAAATAGGGAGTTCTTCTGAGACACTCCTCTCTGGGTGGGAGGCTCCAGGCTCTGCCCAGCCTGGTCTTTGCTGCCAGACACCCATCACACTGCTCTCAGGGACACTGTCCTTCTTCCCTCCTCCAAGTCTCCCGTGCCTGCCTTTGCTGCGAACTGCCCAGTTTGCTCAGGGGATCTAGCGGGTACCTCCCCACCACCCAAGCCCCTCGTTGTAGCTCAGAGGGTCTCCCTCTCAAGCACACAGTAGATCCTCTCCCATCCGCTACCCCTCCCCAGTATGCCTAGTAAGATCCCAGACAGCATTTACCAAGCCCTGCTGTCCATCATCCCATCTACTCCTCCCCAGCAAGGTGCCACTTCTGGTTCAGTGAATCGCCCACGTCCTACAGCAAGCGGAGAAGCTGGGGAGCGAGACTGTTCTGCTTGACTCCCCACACTTCTGTCCTTAATGACTACCATTTCCAGAGCATTGATTCATTAACAGCTGAACCCTCTGCGAGACCCAGAGGACCCAGTGTCCAGGGCCTTTGACTTGTATATTGTTCTCAATCCACCCACCAACTGTGGGAGGTGGGTATCATCACCCCCACTCTGTAGATGAGAACACTGGTGATCAGAGAGGCTTGACAGATCTCCTGAGGTCACACAGCTACTAAAGAAGAGAACCCAGGCTTCTCTTGAAGCTGGGCAAGTTCTGCTCCCTGAAGCAGGGAGGCTCAGGGAAGAAAACCCAGCGAAGTAGACATGGGTCCATCGCACCTCTCTTGCCCACCCTGGACAGTCTCGCTCTACCAGCTGCTGAGCAGCGTTGTCCTCCGGGAGAG
This sequence comes from Mustela nigripes, assembly GCF_022355385.1. Classification (NCBI taxonomy): domain Eukaryota; kingdom Metazoa; phylum Chordata; class Mammalia; order Carnivora; family Mustelidae; genus Mustela; species Mustela nigripes. The sequence continues at coordinate 1,330 of NW_026739466.1, forward strand.
TAAGCTGGACCTCTCACGTGCATATACAAAGCAGGCAGCTCCTGTTTTCTTCTTTATGGGCAATGGTGATGGTGGGGCTGGCCCCTTAGATCAGCAGTTATTTACCTGTTGTGGAGGAGGAGCCTACACGACACAGCTCCCCACCCCTAGGCTTCCCACACAGCTTGGCTGCCAAGGTAGGAGATCCTTTTTGTCCCAGGCAAAAATAGCGTCAGCAGATTTTCCTTTCATCCACTAACTTTATATTTAATAATTATCCTAGCTGATCAGACGGATGTTAAGTACTCATGATGTTCTAAACGATTCTCATGAATGAATTCATTTCTATTCATCACGACTCTCTGGGGTGGGTACTATTGTCACGCCCACTTTACAGATCGGGAAACTGAGTTCAGACACCTGTCAAGATTCTAGAGCAAGTAAGCGGCAAAGCTGGGATTTGCATCCCCAGTGGTCTGGCTCAAGCCCACTTTCTTAACCATGAGGTACTAGCCAGGCTCCCCCAGTCCACTGCCCACCCCCACCCCCAGCCTCCAGCTTCTCCTTCCAGGCAGCCGCCTCCTGGCTCCTCCAATCTTGCCAATCTGACTGCACCCCTGCTCTGCCTCCCGGCCTTTGAGAGGAACCCTGCCTCTTAGCCAGCTGCTCACAGGCTTTCCCACTAAGAGGAGCTGACGCTGACTAGCGTGCACTGCGTGCCAGGCCGTGCTGAGACCCACCTGCGTCTTAACCCATTTGCCTCCTAACAACCCCATAAAACAGGGACTACTATTCTTTCCATTCTACAAGCAGGGAAATGGAAGCACAGAGCTTACGTCATCTGTCTAAGGGATCCCAGCAAATGCATAGCACTGAGACTGGCTGGCTGTGAGCTTTGCCTGCAGGCATGACCGTGCCCACTGCAATTCCAACAAGAGTGCCCCATGTGCCCCGGGCTTTGCCCAAGGGACTCCCTCTGCCTGGAACACCTTTCTCACCCCACCCCCCATCTGCTCCCATCTGCCTCTGACCTGGCTAACTCTGATTTGTTCTTCAAAACTCAGCCTCTTTTGCCTCCTCCAGGAAGTCTGCCTGGATTAACCCCCTTGTCAGACCTCCCACAGTCACCTATGCTGGCTCTGTCACATAACTGCCTCTTGTTTTCTGAGTTCCCTGACCGGAGTGGGGGGTGGGGGTGGGGGGGACTTCATCTCTGCAAGTCAAAGTCGCTACAGGGAGAGTGTGTGGTGGGTTTGAGGATGACAAGGAGGCCAGGGTGGATGAGGGGGCATGAGGCAGGAGACTGGGGTAGAAAAGTAGACAGAGGAGCTGTGGCCAGATGGTGTGGGCCCCTGTAGGCCAAGGTGAGGAGTCTGCGTTTCGCTCTTACGCTATGAGAAGGTAAAGGCCGTCTGAGGACTGATGCTGAATGGATGAGTGAACAGCGTGCCCAGCGAGAGCAAGAGCTCCCCCAGGTTTGTTGAGCGGATACAACAGGCCACCCCTGGACGTCTGGGAAACCCAGTCTGAATATTTCTGGATCACGGCTCTGTGCCCCTTGAGAAACCTCACGGGGTCTGCGGTTGTCCAAGACCAACGTTGCTAAAGGAAATGTTGTGGAAACCAGGGAGCCAGGGGAGGGGAGGGGAGAGGAAATAAGAGAAGAGGGTGGACAGGAAGCGGAAGGGGGAGGAGGGATGAAGGGGGAGGGAAAGGCAGAAGAAGGAACCCGGTGATGTGCTGAATATTAGGGACTTGATTCTGAGGCTTTGATTTTTTTCCTTGACTTGCTCAAGGTGTGAGCAGAGTTGGTGTTCCTTGGCCCTGGGAAGGACCAAGTCCCTGTCTTCCAGCAAAGCCCCTCTCACACACACCCACACCCCACACACACACCCACACCCCACCGACATAGCCCTGGCCCCCTGAGCCTCAGTGGCTTTCCCAGGAAGAACTGGGGAGGGACGTTAATGGCATGGGGAACAAGCAGAGGGCTGCCCAGGGAGGGTCAGGGCAGTGATGGCGGGGTCAGGGAGGGTCAGGCAGGGCTGAGGCCTCTGGCTTCCTCCTCCTCAGCCCTCAGCTTTCTCCCTGCACAAGGCAAATGTCCAGAGGCTGCAGACCAGCTGCCTGAGGGACAAATTCAGCAAATAGGTACAAGGTGTTTTGCCTTGCATAAGGATTTTTTTTTTTTTTTAATTCTGTTGCCACCAATTTTAACTTGGGATGTTTTTATATTTCAAAATCTTAATTTATGACCTATATTTAAAAATCAGAACTTCTGGGGCACCTGGGTGGCTCAGTGGGTTGAGGCCTCTGCCTTCAGCTCGGGTCGTGATCCCAGGGTCCTGGGATCTAGCCCCACATCGGGCTCTCTGTTCATTGGGGAGCCTGCTTTCCCCCCGCTCTGCCTGCCTCTCTGCCTACTTGTGATTTCTGTCTGTCAAATAAATAAATAAAATATTTAAAAAAAAAAAATCAGAAGTTCTGGAGACATTGGGCCTGCACTGCCATAGGGCAACCATTACCCAAGGGACACGTGCAGCCTGGTCACCACTGTCCCCACCCAGGGGCTTCCCTCACGTCTGCTGCTGAGCACCTGATAGACGGTTGACTGCAGTGCCTTCTCCAATAACGGAGGAGTGTGGGGTCAGAAAGGAAAGGGGCGCCTCCAAGTCCTTCCTGACCCAGAAGTGGGATCAACAAGTCCTTAGTTCTGCGGATTCAAAACCCAACCCACCCCTTAGCCCCAGTCTGGGAAAATTACTTGACTTTGCTGTGTCTCCATCTTCTTGGTCACATAGTGGGGCTAATAATAATGTGTCAGGGGGTGGGCATAGGAATTAAGTAAGAGATCATGCACATGGCCCCCAGCCGGGTACCTGGCACGTAGTCAGTGCTTTACACAGCAGAATATGAAGGCTCCATTCAACTCTTAGTCTCTAGGGGTGCCAAAAGAAGACAAAAAGGAGTGAGAACACATGCCTGCAACACAGTTCAAAGACCAAAAACGAGTTGTTGAATGAATGAACGGCCACGTGTGTAGGGCCTACTGTGTGCCAGGCAGCACCGAACATTCCATATCCACAGTCACATCGGTCCAGTAACGGCCACCACAGCTCAAGAGCCTGCTAGGTGCCAGGCTGGGCGTTCCCACTTTACACACACAATTCTAATCCTCAGCACAGCCCTGGGGGCAGATGTCTTTATACCCTTTGTACAGAGGAGAATACTGAGGCTGGGGAAGAAGAAGTCGCCTGCCAGAGTTCGTTCGGTTTGTCAACGGGAGCTAGGCTTCTGACGAGATCTCTCTGGGTTAAAAGTTGACTCTAATAAAGACACGTGAGCCCGGAGCTCTTCCCCAGGCAATCCTATTTCCTTCCTATTGTAGGATAAACAAATTACTGAGCCCTGCCAGATGGGTCCTTTCACCTTTGTTGGGGGATTTGCTTAAAGTCATGCATCAGAAGTAGCCCTGCCTGCTTGTCAACCAGAAAGGCTAAGAAGAAATGGCACTTGGATGCTCAAGGTGTGTGGGGGCGGTGGGGGTCGGGGGGGATAGCGTCGGGCAGGCAGACCCCAGTGGAAAGTGCACATGGCCACCAGGGAAGGAGGGGCCCCCTCCATGGACTGAGTGGGCCCCGGGGCCTCCCCACAGCCCCCCCAAAGAAAAACCCTCTTTACTTGCAGGTCCCTGAAGGACTTCCTCAGCCCCTGCCTCGTGGGCTTTGTGACAGCCCAGGGAGGGAAGCAGAAGCTGGCGGGGAGGAGGGGGGATTCTCCCCTAAGAGGCAAGGAAATTTTGGACCCACTCAGCCTCCATAATCACATGATCCAATTCCTTCTACTAATTCTCTTTCTCTATACGTACACATCCTACTGTTTCCATGTCTCTGGAGAACCCCGAGAACACATCCAACACCCATCCCATCTGCTCATCATCGTAAGCGTAGGGTTGAGACAGGGATCAGAAGCCCAGGTGCCCCAAACTACAGACTAGCTGGTCTTCCATGGACCAAGTTCGCAGACCCCTGCTTTCATTGCTCTTATCACCATTTTTCTAATTCTGATTATTCTCATTGTTTTGAAGCTGACTTTCTTGAGAAAAATCAGAGAGCAGCCACCCCCCTCCCCAAGCCCTGGCTTCTGGCTTCTTGTCTGTGAAGGGGCCGCATCACCCCCTCCCCTGTGCCAGGGCCGCCCTGGTGACCCCCCCCCCCCAGGCCCCAGAGTTCCTTGGGAGGGAAGGGACTGCCTTCCCCGCCCACTCATCTCCTGGCGGTGATATTTCTATATTGTAGGCAGAGGGCTCAGAGGAGCAGCAAGCATTAAAAAGCCAGCATGGAATAATAATGGCTTGATTTAACATTGCAATTATCTCTCCCAGCACTTTATCGCATATGATTATCCCTATTTGATAGAAGAGGAAATGGGAAAAGGTAGGAATGAAGTCACTTGTTTAAGGTCACAACATGAGTCAGGAGGGAAGTGGAGATAGAGGCCGGGCCTCCCACCCCCAGGCAGTGACTCGCACTGAGGAACTGGGGTTTCAATGACCCTCCAACAGCCTGCCCACGGCCTCATCTAGGAGCCCGGTGCTGCTGCTCTGTGCCAGGCCCATGGCCTCCCGCGGCCACCGCTGGGGCAGGTGCCTCCTTTACGGGCTTGGGTGGGAAGGGTGAGGACCAAGGGACCACGCACCCCAGGGTCCCAAGGGCATGTGTGGCTGAGCTGGGGTTCTCTGAGACCGTAGCATCCCTGCAGAAGGCATAGTTATGGGGCCAAACTCGCTTTCAGTCCCATTCCTGCATGTTTGCCCTCAGGAGAATCCAGGAAGTTGGCACGATGAGCCCCATTTTCCAGATGAGGAAAGAAGGTCCCAGAGAGGCAAGATCACCAGGTCGAGGCCGAGAGGCAAGGACACAGCAGAAGCAGACTTGAAAGTCAGTCTGCAGACCCACCCAGATACCGTGCCTGAGGTGTGGGGTCACATTAAATGTCCAGCGGACCCTCCCACCAAACTCTCCCGTTCCTGAAGATGAGACTGTTTCTGGAGTTTTACCCTCCCCCACACCCAAAAGCATATAAAGTTCACCACTACAGGTCTCCAGGGACTGGATCCGGAGAAGTGGCAGACAGCCGTTTCTTGTGAGGCCTTTAGGGTCATTAGCAAAGAATGGACTGTCCGCGGGGGAGGGGTGGGGAGGAGGGCTCGGGTCTCGGGTCCCGGATGGTCTCGGATGGAAAGTGAACCCCCGTGCAGTCCAGCAAGAATCAAAGCACAGAACGTGGGATACAGCCCTCTCTCCTAGGCCACTTGCTGTTCAGAGGACCAGAGTGAAACACGGCCCTGCACTCCATGGTCACAGCGGGGGGTGGGGGGTTATTAACTTTGTTTTTAAAAGAGTGATTTTTAAGAGCAGGAGTCACGTGAAACCCCCGCCCTTTGTTATTTGGCACCATTAAGGGCCGGGGAGAAAGGCAAAGCAGGATGGGCCAGAGAGAGATGGGGACTGAGATGCAGAGAGACAGAGACTGAGAGGGAGACAGAGACAGAGAGGTGCGTGCGCCCAAAAGACGAGCAGAGGCTCTTGTGCACAGAGAAAGAGCTAAAGACACTAGAGAGGCTGGGAGATGATGGCGAACAGAGCAGGAGAGGGCACAGGAGGGAAAAAGGAGGAGGGGAGGGAACAGAAGCAGATTAGGGGAAGGCAGGCCGCGAGGGGACTTCCATTCAGCGCGTTGACCTACTGTGTGATCACAGACACCAATTCCTCCTCTTGCCAGGGGACCCGTGGGCCAACCACATAATAACTGCTCACTAAACCCTTCTCAGCTTAGACTGAACTGTCCACTAACAGGTCAAAGAGCCGAACGATGGTAGACAAATAGGTGGTCGATGGTAGATGATGGTAGGCAACCCTACCTAGAGCCTCCCTCTCCAGCCAGGGTGACAGCTGAATGACCTCCGGGAGAAGTCTCCTGAGCCCAAGCCCGTGGCTGTGTCTCGTGGATCTAGGCCGTTTACCCTCCTGCCAGGAACATCAATCTGGACTTGGGCTGGGAGCGATTAACGAGACCCAACATTAAAGGACCCAGGACCCGTCTCCCTCTCCAGGGCCTGATCCTGGACTTCCTGTGTGTCTCCAGAAATATTTACTGCCAGCCACAATGGCGAGCCCCGTCTCGGTGAAATCGTTTTAGCCCTTTGTCAGGCGCGGTGAGATGAACCAACATTTATGGGCTGAGATGAGCGAAAACGGTGAGAGAAATCAGCTCGCTGACTGCGCTTTCTCAGACACACGTTGAAATCAAACCACCAACTATCGATCCCACTTCGAATGATGGAAGACATCTAATAAATACAACAATTGTGCAGGAATGGCCCAAGGAGGGAGGCAGGAGGAGGGGGGTAGGGAGGATCGATCAGGAAGAGACTTCATGATCCCGAGGCAACAGATGAAGAAATGGTCTTCTCTGGGTGCGGAGAGAATGGGACGGGGAGGGGAAGAGAGAGTCAGCGCCGCCAACTGAAATACTAGACCTATTTCCCGGACGTGGAGCAGGGCTTGATGGTGTAGGGGTGATAAAGGGTATTATAACAGACAGAGGGGGAAGGGACAGTGAGAACTTGAGCAGTCACTCTGGCATTTATTGAGTATCTACTGAATGCCAGGCATATTACAGTTTCCCGTGGGAGTCTCGCAATAACCTTCAGAGGTCATCACTATTATCCATACCATGTGGGTGAAGAAATGAACTCTAGACTACTGTCCCCAAATCACACAGCCAATGAGTGGTGAGACCTGAGATTTGAACCCTCGTCTGGGTTATTGTGAAACACACATGAAGACAAAATATGGACCATTCCCAGCTCCCAGGAGTTATCTCAAGACGCTAATCCCTGTCCGTTTGGTTTAGGGTGATGGTAAATTTCTCAGCTAGCACCCCCCCCCCCCCCCCCCGAGCCAGTCCCTTTGCCTGCTCTGCTAAAACCTGCTAGGTTCCTCAGGAAGCATGGCGACATCCAACCCCCAGCTGCCGGCGGAGACACACCCATCACACGTCTAGCTCATCTGGGGCAAAGCAGTGGGCTTGAGATCCTGTCAGCAAACGCAAACCTCCCCCAGGCAGCCCAGCTCACCCCAGGGCTGCTGCAACAGCTCCCCCACGCAGATCTCAAAGCCTGGAGATTAATGACCTGCAGAAATAGAACAAAAGGCAAGGTGAAGTGGGATTGAGGGGAGGAAGAAAGGGGGAAAGAGGGAGAGATGGGGCCGTGGGAGGGGGAGGTCGGGGGTTGACATTCTGCAACGTTCGCAATGGATCTTGACTGGAACGCCTGTCAAATTAGAAAGACTTGTACATTTTACCAACCCTTGGAAGAAAGATGGTAATGAAGACTTTCAGTCTGTGGGAAGGGAATTGAAATCATATCCAATAACCTGAAGAGCTTGTTTCCCCTGGGAAGGTTGGAGGCTTAATTAAGGAATGTTTGTAAAGCTTGGAGAGATTCTAGGTAAAAGGTACCCAGGAAAAATTACGAGGTCACAGAATTTACTATTCAACCTCCATGTCGTCACCAGGCTTTTCTTTCTCGCCTTTTTTTCTTTTCTCTGAAGCTCACCAGCTTTTTTGCTAGAGTCAAACTTCAGGATTCTAGAATACTTTCTTTGAACAAGGATATCTTTACCAGTGAGCAAATGGCTTTCCCATCTGAGCTTCTTTGTCCCTGCCCAACTGGGCTATAATTTACATGAAAGCAACAAGTCCTTGCGAAGGAAAATTGACAAGAAAAATCCTGTGAAGCCTGAGTCTCCTGACACGCTGTCACTCTCGTTTCCCTGTTCCTTCCCAACAAAATAGCCCCAAACTTCATTTCTGGGTAAATTATGTCAAAGGGAAACCACTCAAGCCAGCACCCTGTCAGCAATTAAACAGGATCGGAAAAAGAATGAAAAGGCTGAACTTGGTTTGTACATTGATGTACATGATACCCAGTAAATGCCAGAGCCCTGAATCTCATTAACGTCCCCCAGATCTTGTTCTCTAAGTCCGGCGAGAATCACTGACCTTTAAAACCGCCCTGAGTGGCTCAACTCACTTCTTCCACCCGGGGCATCCCATCCTCACATGGGAACCATGTGTGCCGACCACCGGGGAAGAAAGAAGACCCTGGAGCTAAAACCGAGGGGTGGTACTCTTGAGGGAGAAGAACCCACCTGTTTAAGCCGGGGCTGCGCTGAGGGAGGATTCCAAGAAACCGTCCGTCTCATGCCGACGGATCTGGGGGTTTGTAAACTAACCTCATAACTGTAACTCTGTCTGCCGAATTATCAGACCCAGACCTGAAATCTCCCAGCCCGAGCTCTTATCACCCGCAGGTCCAGAGGACCGGGAAAAACAAATATCATCAAAAGAGAGATTCCCGTGCCCCTCTGGATATTACCTGTGCTCTTCTTTGTCCCTGGGCAGCTTCTGGCCGAGCAGGTCGGAGGGTGGTGGTAGGTGCCTGGGTCAGGACTCGGGGTCTCCCTGACTCTGGCTCAGGAGGAGCTGCCAAAGAGGCAGCTGTGAGAACCACCAAAGCCCCTCAGAATGGCAGTTCTGGTGCCTCACCCCCCCCTTTTATGGACTGGAGCCTCCCCCTGTCGCTCAGCCCTTGCTGAGCACAGGCTGCTGGGAGCCAATGGGGAAGTAGCTCAGAGCAGTCAGAGGCACAGACCCCCAGGCCCTTCAACTCGAACTCCCTGGGCCCCACACAATAGGCTTCTCTTCGTGACAGGGGATGTGGAGGAGGAAGGCAGCCGTGCAGGGAGGGGGCTGGATCCTGGGTGTAGTGCTGTTTGTCACTTGAAATCCGGCCACTTCAGTCTTTGATGCATTTCCAGGAGAGTGTCAGAGAAAAAAGAGAGAGAGAGAGAGAGGTAGGGGAGGACAGAGACAGAAAGAGTTGGAGAAAGAAAGACACAGAAAGAAAGAGACAGAGAGATAGAGAGACAGATGGAGACACAGAGATAGAGTCAGACAGATCTGGAGACAGAGAGAGGGAGTCAGACAGATATGGAGACAGATGGGGACACAGAGAGAGAGAGGCAGCGAAACAGAAGATTCAGAGACATGGAAAGAGAAAGAGACGCTGTCAGAGAAATAGGGCGTGATACAGACGAGAAAGAGTTGGGAAAACGGAGACACGCGGAGTGCCAGAGATGGGGCCGTCCAGAGAGATGGGGAAACCGGAGGGAGAGTCAGAGGAAGAGAGAGAAGGAAACCAGGAAAGAGGACAGGCTCGGATAAGGAGATCTAGAGACAGCAGAAGAGGCAGAGAGCCCCTGCCTAGGGAAGCGATGAGAAGGGGAGGGCAGCCGGCGCCAGTGCCCTGTGCCGTGTGCCACGGTAGCTCCGCGTGCCGCTGCTCACGCGTGTGCTGGAATGTTTTTGTGTGCACACTTGCCTGCACCCACTGTCGACTCTGGTACATGCCTGGGCTGGTGCCAGGCACAACCAGCCCTGGCAGGAGCTCAGCCCTTCCCCGGCAGCCAGGAGCTGCAGTTTACTTTTCTCTGATGGCAACACAAAATGAATGATCATGAAATCCCCCTCAAAATATGGGCTCCGATGTGCCTTTGCCTGCACTCCGGGTGGGGGGCATCCCTACCTCCTGGGAGCCCTCCGTCCACACCAGCAGCAGCTTGAAGGCTGCGTTCTCATGGCCACAAATACCCTCCAGAGCATTCTGAGGGGGGTGGGCTCTGAGTTTGGGAGAGCACATGCTTCTCGCCTCAGTCCACAGCAGACGCGCAGTTTGTGGGGGGAGGCATGACTGTTTCAGAAGACTGGCAGGGGCTGCCCGTTCCCTGGGCACCAAGGCTGTACCAGGCCCTCGGCCAAAGCTGGCGGGTTGCATCCTCACCACCTGGCCCGACAGTGAATATTATTCCCATCTTGCAGGTGAGGAAAGAGAGGTTTCAGAGCTGACAAATGTCCCCAAAGACAGACAGCAAGTTCAGTTGTCAAGCTAGGGAGGAACAGACGCAGGCTGGCCTGAGCCCAGAGTCCCCTGCTCACTCCCTCAGCCCCCCCCCCCCGCCGGGTGCGAAGCCCCAGTCTCCCCATGCAGAGGTGTGGGGACCCCGTGCTGTGCTCTCTGGGACTATCCGCCCCCCCAACTCCGCCCCCATCCAAGGTAGAACAGGGCTGCAACTCAGAATACCGGAGATGTGGGTTTGCTTCCCAGCTCTGCCAGCTCACCGGCAGACAGAGCTTGGACAAGTTTCCAACTTCAGGTTTAGTCGGCTTATCTATAAAATGGGGATAACGGTCTCTAGCTCATCGGGCTCTTGTAGGGGGTGAAACAGGGTGTGGGCAGCATCACTTAATGCAGCCAATCCTTAACAAGGGCTCCATCACCATCTATCCTCGTGATAATCCCACCGTTCCTGCTCCGATGCGCCAGTGTTCTCCATTCTCTGGACGCTGATCCTCTCCCTGCCCCTGATTCATTACAGGAAGGAAGATGGAAGGAGCGGTCTGCTGGGCACCTACTCAATTCCATACACTTCCTCATGGCGTGCGATAGAGTCACAACCAGCACATGTGTGGTATGGATGCCCCAGGCACACAGGGAAGGAGGAAATGTTGATCCCGTCCCTTGGGTCCCAGAGCTCAGCTCCTCCACACTCCCCTCCAGCCTGGAGATGACGTCTACCTCCTCCCTTTCAGAAAGGACTCTTCAGGATCCGAATCAGCCTTTCTCTCCTCCTTGTCCATGTTCTCAGGCAGCATGTGGGGGCTGGTCAGCAGGGGCAAAGGACTTCAGAAGTCAGTGTGGAAGCCCCCGTCCCCAGTGTCCAATGGCCACGGCCCAGGCTCAGTGAGTGCTTGGCTTCCCTCCAGAAGATCCAGAGGACTTAGGTGCCACCCCGGGAATCTGGGGGCCTTGAGCTGCAGCTGCTTCTTCCTCCCTAAGGCCAACTCCATCCTCAGTCTCTCTCCATCCTCCTTATTCTTGACCTCATGCTCAACCTCCCCACCTCAACCTCCACAAGCTCTTGGTGATAACCTTGGAATAGACGAAGGCTCTAGGAGATAGGGTACAACAGCTCCCATTCCTGGGAGTCAGCAGGTACCCAAATAGAGGAGCAGGGGCCTCTCTTGACCATTGTTCATCGTAAAGAGGAGTAAGGACAGCCAGGAGAAAGACATGGCAGGTAATCCCGCTTTACACCATCAGGGTTTGGCATCCTTCCCCCCTGGAGCCTATTGTGAGCCTCAAAAAAAAAAATGGTTTATTCATCTGCTTTTCCTTTCCTTCTGCAGCATCCTTTACACACATGCGCAGGACAAGACCAGGAGCAGCTTTCTCCCATAGTCCTAGAGAAGCTTGTCATAAAGCCCATCCCTCCCCCAGACTCAGGGATGCTCGAGGTCACATCCCAACCCCACTGGCAGCAGCACGTGGGATGGGGACCCATGGAATTGCAGGCTCGCTTGGGCTCAAACCCTCATGCTCCCACTTACGTGCTATGTGGCAACTGATGGATTCCCTCACCTCTCGGGGCTCCTGAGTCATCTGAAGATAGGCGGACAACACTAGCTCCATGCAGACGTCGGGACTCATTCCAGAGCTCTGTCATGCTTTCTTCCCTGCATGACGAGGCTCTAATTTGGATCTTGAAGTGGGCCAAAAGCAAACACTGAAGAGAAGAAAATATTTGCAACAACCAGCCCTTGAATCATTCTGTTAGGAAGGAGCAAAGAAGAACTTGGCAGAGGGCAGACAAGTAGAGCCAGCATTTCTTAAGTCCCTCCCCCATGTCAGGCCCTGTGGCGCCACGTTCACAGTTAGTACCCCGCCTGATTTCCCCAGTACTCCTGCCATCAGCTGCACACCATACCCCCACCCTTTTGGCTGGGAGAGGGTAGGCCATGGGCACGGAGCTATGCAGGCAGGGGGCAACATGGCAGAACAGAGTCTGAAACCATGTCGCTGGGTCCCAGGTGTGTGCCCCAGGCCCAGGTGCTACTGCTTCCCACCATCTCTCCGCCCTGCTTCTGTCTCATCTCGAAGCTCTCTGTATTTTCTCTCTTCACCTGTTGCTCTGGGAACACAGGAGCAGCTGACCTGGATCACTCTGGGGCCCTTGGGTGGAATTCAGTGCCTGTCTCCAGCTGGCTTCCAGGCCCCTGGCAGCTCTCCTGCAGAGCCTGCTGCCGTGGGAACAGGGACAAGGAAATCAGAAGCTGTGCTGGAAGAGTTCCCCTGCTCAACCTCTCCGTCTCTGTCTCCCCCTCCTCCACCCTCTGTCTCCTACTTTCATATCCAAATGTCACCAGGAGCCCTTCTGTGCTTGGCCCTGAGAGGGAAGTGTGCCACACCCAACTTTGTCTCTGCACTCATGGTCCAGGGTGGGGGGCGATGGAGGTGTGGGAAGTGTCCAGCAGTGTGACAAGGACCGGCCTGGGAGGTGACCTGGAATTCCATGGGAAAACAGAAGAGGGGCTCCCAACCCAGCTGGGCTGGTGGGGGAGGGGAAGGTTTCCTAGAGGACAGGAGAGCTAAGTGAGAAACCATCACGAGTAGGAGTTGTCCAGGCAAAGGGGCGGAGAGGACATCCAGGCAGAGAGAAGAGCTCAGGCTAAGGCCGAGAGGCAAGGAGAGAAGAGGAGGATGTCGTTCTCCTAAACACTCATGCTTGACTCCCTCTGCCCCACATCTGATTCATCAGAGGTCTTCGCAGCCGTGGCTCTGTCACCCTGGGCTAGCCCTCACCACTTCTCTCCCTGGCTGCTGCTTCAACCCCCTCTCCTACCTACTACTGGCTCCTCTGCAGCCAGAGAGTCTTTTAAAAATATACCTCCAAGGGCATCTGGGTGGCTCGGTGGTTTAAGCATCTGCCTTTGGCCCAGGTCATGATCCCGGGGCCTGGGACTGAGTCCTGCATCGGGGTCCCTGCTCAGCGGGAAGCCTGCTTCTCCCTCTCCCTCTGCCTCTGCCTCTGCCTCCATTTATGTGTGTGCACTCTCTCTCTCTCTCAAATAGACAAATAAAATCTTTTTTAAAAATTGAAAAATGATAAAAATAAAAATGTACCTCTGATTGTGCTACATCCCTTTTAAAACACTCTGGTGGTTTTCATCAGCTTGGAAGAAGCTCCATGTTCCTCATGGGTGGGACCTGCTCTCAGCTGACCTGTCCCCGGTTCACTGCTTCTGGGAGGCACCTGGAGCCGGTGAACTCACAGAGACAGAAAGGGGAACAGAGATCACCAAGGGGCACATTATTGCTTAAAGGGCACAGAGTTTTTGTTTAGGGTGATGAAAACATTCTGGAAATAGACAGCAGGGATGGAGGCACAATACAATGAAAGAACTTAAGGCCGCTGACCTGCACCCTTTTAAATGGCTCAAAATGGAGGGGCAGGACAGATGCAAGAAAGTGTCTATTTTCCTAGTCGAGGAGGGCTCTCAGGTAACAATCAGGAGAAAGCAGTTGTTCTTCTTCAAGCCAAGAGACACAGGCCAATGCCAACGGCAGAGTTGATGAACTGAAATTGGAGAGAACTTTCCACATCTGGAGCCCGCCCTTGACCTCTGCTACCTCTCGAACAGAAGGTCAATGGTGGGAAATGGTTTTGCCCAAGTGAAGAAGAGAAGAACCTTCCGTCTCCAATCACCCAAATCTCATCACAGCCACCACGCATCCAGTTTCCATCAGGTGCTAGCTGTGTCCCCTAAACCACCTCATGTACCCCTCATAAGTGCCCTATGATGTAGAAACCACCACATCCACTTTACATATGAGGAAACTGAGCTCAGAGGAGGGCATCTCTTGCCTAAGGTTGCATTGCTAGGATAGAAGCCCCAGTCTGTCCGCCTGGAAAGCCAGGGCTCTGCACTCATTGTTGCTGCTCTCAAAAGACTCCAGTTCTTATATTTCTCAAGAGCAGCCCGGACACCAGCAGGAAGACAGATCTATCAATGGATTCTAGATATTTGATCCGAAATGAGAGCCTTAACATGAGAGCTGCCCCTCGTCATCCCAAAAGCTCCATGAGGTCCATGACCCCTAATAATAGCTCCTAATGAGAAGTAAGGTTCTTTTTGCCAAAGGGAGAGTTTAAATTGCTTTATTCTCAGTCTGTGAATCTCACAGTTTCACCTAAATCCTATTACACTGGCAAGTTGCTACCTTTTCTGCATTCATTCCATAAAACGCTCACAGAGTACATGCCATAGGCCAGGTTCTCTGCTAAATACCCAGGGGTACAGCGGAGAAGACTCAGTCCCAGCCATCTGGGGATCACAGTGGGCAGGGGGGATAGAAAGCGAACAGTTAATTTTAATACATTGTGGAAAAGTCTGAGATGGGTGTGACTGTGGCATCACAGAGGAGAGGTACCTAAGTCAGCCTAGATAATAAGGGGAGTCATCTGAGAGCTGAAGCCTGAGGCTGGGTTTTGAAGACTAAGTAGGAGTATGCCACGCTGATAGGTCAAGGCTGACTGCAGATGAAAGACACTATATCAAGCTTTCATCAATGAACAGAAATTTAAGGTAGCAAATTGGGAGATTAAAGAGGAGCTGTTGGTGGGGGGCATCTGCTGGAGGACTAGACTGTTAATATGGGGGTCCCCATAGAGCCCCAGCCCTGTGGCCCACATAGTCAGAGAGGGAACAACCTGCCAAACCAGATGAATCCAAATTGTCATCTTAGTGATGGGGAAGTAAAGCCCGGAGAAGCGGTAGTACCATCAAAGTCATACAGCCACCGCACAGCCAGAGGGACCTGGAGCTTGGTTATTCCCCTTGTATGGCACTGGTTCTGCCAGCCTACCTCAGCCCTTTTCCATCCTATCCTGGGGCTTATCCTGCCATGGTTGGGGCTCAGCTGGAGCTGGGGATGGTGGCTGGTGCAGGCCAATGGTGGTAGTCTGACATGGTGGGGAAGGTTCAGGCCCTGGAGTCAGGCAGACCTGAGTTCTCTTCCTGGCCCCAGTCCTCCTGGCTGTGTGACCTTGGGAAAGTTACTTTACCTCTCTGAGCTCCAGTCACCTCCTCTGTGAAATGGACATAGTGATAGTATAGAGTAGTGATGAAAATGCAGCTGATATATACAAAAAGCATACAGCGGGTACTTTCTAAATGGAGCTCATACTAGTTTTACAATATTACTGCTGATTTATATACCACTATTATTATTAATAGTAGCTCATCTTCCCCAGTTCAGGAGAAAAAAATATTTGAAAAATGTCCTCTATTTCCTTCTCTTCTCTTACATCACAGCACCATCAAAACACCTGCTTTCTAAGTGCTTCCCCATCCTGACCCCCCTCCAGGAGGTCCTCAGACACTTAGAGCCAGAGACCCACAAGGACCCTCAGGACCACACCCATAGATTCACACCAAATACTACTGATGCTACACACATGGATAAGAAGAAACACACACAAACACAATCACATACACAGACCCTCCCCAGCACTTTGGACTCACACACAAATTCAGAAACACAACCCACCCAAACGCACCCACAGCAGCCACAGGCAAACATACCCTCTTCACCAGGCACACCCCACACCCTCACAGTTGTGGGACACACTGAGGATATTAAAACTTGCAAGAAATGGAAGATGGAGCCCTGTCCTTGACTTCCTTTGAGTAATTAACTGGTCAGTGGCCACTCAGGACTCCTCCTGGCCCTCATTGAAAGCACTTTATCAATCTAATTCTGAATGTTCAGCCTGGGTCCCACCTCTGATAAGACAATTAATTTTCCATTACAGCTTCTCCCTCTATGAGTCATCCTTACAGGTCCCCGGAATAACAGCACTTAAGGAGGAAACATTCTGAACACCCCAAATCCCTACAAAAAGATTCAGCTTCCCCAGCGAAGCATTTATGTGCTGGGAAGGGTGCACAGAGTGACATGGTTTCCACATTTGAGAAAAGTAAGTGGGAGGGAATATCAGACAATGGCACAATGCAGATTGTCATTTAAATAAAATCCCCATGGGGCTCCTTGGCAGCATTAAATCACTCTGTTCTCCATGAAGGTGTCATAGAACAGGCTCTCTCCTTCCCTCTGCTTTACCATTGAGAAAAGCTCATGAAGCAGTGGAAATATTCTTCAGCTGGATCCTGGGCTTTAGTTGAGCCATCATTTCTGGACTATATACAACAGGGCAAGTTGCTTACCTCTCTGAGCAATGGTTGTTTTATCAACAGAGTACAGAGATTGAGAGCAAGGGCTCCAGAGCCATGACGTGGCTCTGCCCCTGACTAACTATGTGGTTTTTAGCAAGTTATTTAATCTCTCTCTGGGTTTCAATTTTCTTATCTATGAAATGGGAACAAAATGGCACTTACTTTATAGGTTGGTTACAAATATGGAATGAGCATATGTAAAATCCTTAGGAAAGTACCTATTACATACTTAGCGCTCAGTGAATGCTACCTATTATTCTCACCACTGCTACCTTCCAACATTGTTGGGAGGATTAAGAGGGATTAAGAATGAAACCGTGCCCCATAGAAGAGGCAGAGATGTCTGGGGTTTACCATTATCAAAGTTGGTTCTAATTATCCACGGGACTGGTCATTTTTCAAAAAAGCCAAACGGGAGATCCATCCTTGAGACCCAAGAACAGATTAGGACTACAAATGGCTTTGGGGTCAGGCAGATTCAAGATTGAGTCCTATTTCATCTCTTTAAGCATCCTGTGATGCTGGGGAAGTCACTTAACTTTCCCAAGCTTCAGTTTCTCATTTGTCAAAAGAATAGATGTTACTCTGCCAACATCTCAAAGTTACTGAGGATTTTGCAGCTACAAGACAGGATGTGTAAAATTCCTTTGCAACCTAAGACCAGCGAAGAATGGAAACTTCTTGTTGGGTAGGATTTATTTCAGGGACTTGGGAGTCTCCTAAAGGGGTGATAAGGAAACTCCCACCACCTCAAGAAACTGATGTGAAAACTAAGTGGAATTCTTAACAAACAAGCCTGAAATGTGAGCTGCTTTCCCTCTGCTCTCTGGCAGGAAATAGCCCATGCTGCTTTACTCAGACTAAGCCTCAGTGGCAGGACTTCTAAAGCATCTGTTTCTAAGATATAACCTACTCTAGATCCCCTACTCTAGACCTGCTACTCCTATCTCTCAAGAGGCCCTACTGGAGAACAGATAAGTATCAGAGAGAAGTGGCTTTCCCTCAGCCTTCTGATCTCTGGAGCTTCTTACTTGCCTTTGGATATTCTGCTTCCATCCAGTGATTCATTCCCCATCCTTTCCCCAGTTCCTAGACCAGAGACTTGCATTAGACAATGGTCCTTGGGTACATAGCAGGTACTCAAAAAATGTTAGCTGAATAAATAGTAAATTGCTAACTCCCTCTGGCCTCCATTTATTAGATCATTAGACATGGTGAGATCTGTATAGGCAGGAGCTCTAATTATCTTTATATCTCTAGTGGCATCCCGAGGGTTGTGCTTTATCCATAAAATTTACAGCTACAACTGTTATTCTGTAAGTGTTTTTTCTATTCTGAACATCTTGCTTTTCCTCCTCAAAACATGGGATCTGGTTTCTGTGTATTTATCCAACTCTTTCTAGTATCTCCTTTGATAAATCTGCTCCACTCACATTGACCTCTTTGCTGTTCCTTGAGCATCTTTTTCCCATTCAAGACTTTTGTTTTTATCGTTCCCTCTGCCTGGAGCACTGCCCTTCCCCAATATTTACATGTCTTATTCTTTCAATCAGTTTACATCTATGCTCAGATTTCACCTCCTCAAAGAGGCCTCCCATGATCATCCTTCCTAAAAGAGTGTTTCTTTTCTTTATCTTCTCTCTTGCCTGGAATTATACAACACATTCATTTGTATAGTTGTTTATTGTTGATCTCCCCCCATTGAAATATAAGTTCCAGGGCCTTGATTTTCTTGTACTTGACTCTATCTGGAGCTCCTATAACAATGCCAGGTCATGGTAGGCACCACAATAAATATTTATAGACTGAATGGATGATGAACATATTATCCCATAAAATACTGGTCAAAATGAATTCTTGGCTAATCAGAACACTCACCCAGCTCCAGACTATTAATCTCAGACCTTGCCTCTCTCTCATTTCCCTATGGCCAGTTCTGACTCAGAGCTTCCCACATTCCTGGATGACAGACATGGGTGAAATCAGCTGGGCTTTGGGGAGTGGGGGGACCCGTGACTGCTGTCTTTTACTTGCCCAGGATGATACTGGAAAAAGGACCACCAATTTTCAACAACATTTTCAAACAGTGCTTTATAGGGCTATGGGCTCCCAGGAACCCCCCTCCTACGCATCTTAGAGATTATTATCCTGTGTGGTTATCAAAAAGAACACCTCTCTACCTAATGTTCCCAGCTAGAAAAAATTGCCAAATGGGGACAGCTGGAAAAAGAAATACCAGCTTTGGATTCCAAGATATGGCAAAATGAAGATGTCACTAATAGCCAGTGAAAAGTTGGCTCATTCTTCCCCCTCTCTATTCACTTCCCCTGGGCCCCATTTTCTGCCTCAGCACCTGCTTTGCCTCATGCCGAGTAGCAGGAATTTGCTTTCAGCACCACGGACAGCAATCGGTTGGCAGCAGGAAAGGCAGAGGCAGCCAGAACTTGGGGCATCTATGCAGCCAAACAAATATTTATTGAGCACTTCCTGGGGCCAGGCACACTGGAGAATACAAAGATTTACGTGGTCTTGACCTTCAAATAACTTAATCCCTTCAAGTCATCAACATTCCTAGACTCATACTGCTGGGGCAAGGCCCTGAGCCTCCAGATACTTGAAAAGTTGGAGAATCAAAGGGAAAATGTTTTATTTTTCAAAGATTGTTGAATTTCTGCCTGTGTGTTGGCATATATCATCTAATTTTCTCACTAGACTGCCATCCTCGAGGAGAACAGGTAATGAACCATCCTATGTGATGTTATATTCAAAATACTCAGCACAGTGCCTGGCACACAGTAGACACTCCACAGTTTTGAATAGGTGTGTGAACTAACGGAACTCTTACAAAACCCCATTTTACACCTTGTCTTTTTACTTTAGTTTACAGATGAGAAATCTGAGGCTCAAAGAACTGTCTTCTCATGACAGCTGTTAAGTGGCAGAGCTTGGATTAGAAACCAGGACCTTCTGATTTCAGGCCATGATACCAATCAGAGACATTTACTATGTGCTGGGCACTCTTAGAACCTAGAAAAAGTACTAGCCATGGAAAGACTAGTTCCAACCTTAGCATGACTTTAAATAAATCACAACCTTAGATTATCAGGTTTTTATTTCTGGCATCAGTTTCCCCATATGTAAAATGAGGAGAGGAGGTTGGTATAGCTAAAGGCTCCCCTCTCCCCTGCACCTGGTTTATAAGTCCCCCCACTCCCAGCCATTCCCATGCCCCCAGTCGAATCATGCATCCATTGCAGTTGAGCAAGTGGACCAGCAGGGGGCAGGATAAAGTGAATTTAAAACCTCTTTCCCCAGCCTCTGCAGGGTGTCAAATGAGAAGTATATTGATATCCCAACAGACCTTGGGCTCCCTTTTCATCTTCCTGCTATAACCAGAACGTGTGCGCAAGAAGTGCGGGCTCTTTTCTTTTTAGAGTGCAACAAATGAACTTCAACCCCTCTTGAGAAGTGAGTAAAGAGGCAGCCCCAGGACACAGAGACAGTGGAGTGAGGTTGTGATGACTTATCGCCCAGGAACCCACTGGTTGAGTAAGTTTGGACAAAGCCCTGAGCAAAGATAACTGTTTAAATGGCTGCAGCAGCGGAAAAATCAGTTTGGTTGATTGATGTCCTGGGTTTCTAGTTAGCGGGTGGCTTCCAGCCATGGCTCTGCCTCAGCTCCCAGAATTACTCCAATAAGTGATTTGCTCATCCCTAACTCTTCCTGGGAGGCAAAGGAGGGGGCTGAATCAGCTATCTCCAAGCCTGATTGGGATTTCATGGGGGCCAGTGGGTATTTGCACTGGGGACAGTATGGGGAGAGGAGGAACAGATCCGTCAGCTTGGCAGAAATGACTGGCTCCTGCCTGGGAGTGCAGAAGAGAAAATAAAATCAGGAAAGAACTGATTGCAGAGTGAATGTCTTTCAATTATTTGAAAAGGATGTGAATCATATGTTTCATAAGGGCCACTTCTCTAACCATATCTTACTCATTGAAATGTAGATTGGCCAAAGAGGGCCTCCAGGTTGAAGAACAGTAATAGGGGTCTTCGGAGATTTTGTCAAGGATCCTGACTCAGTCAGAGTCATCTAGAATAATTGAAAGAGAGCAAGCTCTACACTTAGCCAGACCTCAGTTCAGATCTTGGCTCTGCCACTGACTACCTGTGGGACCTAGGTCAAGTTGATTCACCTTTTTGAAACTCAGTTTCCTTGTCTGTAAAATGGGATTATAATAATAGTACTTACTCTTTCATCTGTCTCCTTCTGCAGAAGAAGCCACATTAACACTTTGTGGCATAACAAAAGCACCATTTTATTACTCTTACAGATTCTTAGGTCAGGAGTTCAGACAGAACATAAGACTTCTGGCTTGTCTTTGCTGCATGAAGTCTGGTTTTTTTTTTTTTTTTTTCACTCATATAGGCCTAGGCTGGGGTGACTAAAAGCTGAGTTCATCTGGAACAATGACTAGTGGCCTCTCTAACATGGTGTCCTCAGGGTGGTGGCTCAGAACCCGAAAAGCTAGAGTTCCAGGTAACAGACTGAAATTGCATGACCTTCTATGACCTAGCAACTTCTTGAAAATGACATAGTATCCCTTCCTTTGCATTCTATTTGTCAAAGCCATCAGAAATGAACCCAGATTAAGGGGAAGGGACATAGATCTTTCCTCAAAATGAGAAGAGTGTCAGTTTGTAATCAAGTCTAAAACCACCACACCTACCAAGCATGGGCATTATAACAAATAAATGCATGCCAAATGCTTGAAACAGGTTACTCCTGTTTTCTCAGAGGACTGACTAGTTCATTGTGAGAGCTCTTCATTATTCTTAAGTAAAAACTGTAAATCCCAGCCATGGTGTACAAGGACCTGTATGGTCTGGACATAATTTCTTCTCTAGCCCAATATTGCCCATTTCTCCTCTCAAATTCCTTGCCAGTTGCCTTTCTTCAACAACTAAAAGGCATTCTTCACCCTCCTATTTTCTAAACCCCTTTGTTCTGTTGCTTCCTCTTCCTGGAACACTCTTTGCTCACCTCAGTGCTTAGGAAAAAAAGCATGTGTCACTCCTGCAGGGACACCCTCCCTGATTCTTGAGACCTACATCAGGTCTTCTCTTCATATGCTCTTAGAGTACACAATGTTTTCTTTCATGGCACTAATCACAATCACAAGGTAATTATTTAATTAATAGTCTTTTCTTGGGTGCCTGAGTGGCTCAGTCTGTTGACATCTGACTCTGGATTTCAGCTCAGGTCATGATCTCAGGGTCATGGGATGGAGCCCCCACGTTGGGCTCCGCATTCAGCACAGAGTCTTCTTATCCCTCTCCCCTGATCCTCCCCCCCTGCTCCCTCTCTCTCTCTCTCTCAAATAAATAAATTAAATAAATAGTTTTTTAAAAGCCATTTCTTTCCCCATGCTCAAACTGACCACCATCATGTTAACGTAATGGACAGGGACTCTCTGTCTCTTGTGTCCTCAGCTTCTAGCAGAGAGACTGACTGACATAAAGACTTAGTAAATATTTGCTGAATAAATGAGCAAATGGGTGGTTGGACCTTCAAGGCTTTAGATGTGGGCTTGAATCACACTTCCTAACAGTAATTAGTTACGCTAATCAGGAGATCTAATTGGCTTTGTTGTCATCAAGAGGCTTAGTGGTCTTCAGCAAAGAAGTTTCCAGTACTGAAGATGATAAAATTTTGAGGGTTGGTCTCCTGGAGAGGCCTTAAAGATCTCCACCTCTGATATTACACCTAACACCTTCTGGGACAGCATTGGAGAATTCTGAGCATTTCCAGCTGGATTTTATAAGGTGCAGTAAGAATGTTTCAACAGTAACTCATTTGAGCTCAGCTTCTTTTCAGCCAAATGGTGCCAACAACACCGTATGTATTTAACGAATAATTAAACCAAGATTTGTATACACAACACACACAGTGCAGTAGACACTGTGCCAGGAAATAAGAATACAGTGATAAAGAAAGCAGACGTGTTCCCTATTCTCATGGGTCTTAAAGTCAAACAGGTAAGAAATACCCCAAAATGGGATGAGAAAAGAACAAGTTCTTTGTAAGAGAGGAGGTCCAGGGGCCAGTGAGAGAACAGGGTGGGGCCCAGTTCTCCCTGTGGTGGGAGTAGTTAGGGGATGCCTTCTTGGGGAGGTGACATCCAAACAAAGAACTGAAGGGGAGAAGGAGGTGACACAAAGAAATTCCAAGAATGGGAATGGCAGGTAACACAAGGGAATACAAGAGAAAAAATAACATGCCTTCTTCAAGGAGGTGGAAGACATGAGTGTAAGAAAGGGAGGCACAGATGAGGCTAAAGAGCAGGCAGGAGCCTCCAGATTAAGGACAAACTCTAGACCATGTCGGGGAGCCTGTACTTTCTCCTGAAGGCAGTGGAAAGTCACTGAAGGGTGTTGAGCATGGGCCTGATAAGGCTTCAGTGTGGAGAGCAGATTATAAGGGAAGACACTGAGTATAGGAAACCAGTTGGAAAATGATCAGTGTCTCACAAGGAGGTAATGGTGGCCTCTGCTTGGGTGTGATGGTGGATTGAGGAAAAATTAACATGTTCCAGGAAACCTGGCAGGAACAATGGTGATTCACAAGAAATGAAGAGTGGAGGAGAGGGACGAGTCTATGAGACCTCCAGAGTTCTGTCCTGAGCACCTGAATGTAAGGGAAGTCAGAATCTCAAAAGAAAAAGCACGTTTTCATAGAGGAGGGTGGGGAGTTGAACTTTCGGCATACTGTGTTTATGTTGCCAGTGAGCATGCTCACGGAAATCTAGTGCTGGTGCTGGCCCTGACATGTCTTGGTCCTGGAATTCCCAAGGGATTTGGCTTTGTTTAAGGAGTGGGTGGAGTTATGAAAAGAGGGTTCCATCTCAGCCAAAATCCTCCTTAAAATTCAAAATTTGACTTAATCTTCTGAGTGCCCCAAATCCAACCCGGTTTCCCACAGCTCAACTCGGGATACATGTGTCTGGTCTGTGGGGTGACGAGAATATGGTTAAAAAGTCAGAAACTGGGGCATTCTCATCAGACCTGGAAAGTAATGAGTTCTTTCTCAGTAGTTACATTTAAGCACAACATTCATAGAGATGCGTGTAAGAGACTTAAGTATTGGGTAAGTAATTAGATCAAGTGACCTTCAAGGACCCTTACTGTTTTATTCTTTACTTGTAATTTTCTATCTGCTACTAAAAAAAAAAAATCTAGGTATCTCATTGCCTCGATTTCTTCACTTGCAGAAGAGGGTATAGGATAATGATTTCAGAGAATCCTCTTAGTTTGGTTAACTACAACTATTTTGTCAACAGTATCCTTGTTGGAAGATCCAAAGGGCTCTTCTCAGTCCTTATCTTGACTGATCCCCTGTAAGTATTTTACTCTGTTAATTCCTCTCTATTTCTTGACTTCCTCACTTTCTGGGACTTCTAAGACAAAGAACCCTCCTTTTCTCTCTCTGAGCACTCTTCTTGTGCTTTTTCAGAGTCTCCTTTTCCTCTACGTATCCCTTAAATGGGGCTCCCTCTTCACTCTCTCTTGACACACTCTCATTCCACTCTCATTCACCACCATTATTCCATACCATCTGGATGCTTATATATCAGTCAGAATTCTTTACTCAAAAGGAATAGAAAGCCCAATGAAACTTAATTTAGGAAATATGGTTCACATGATTAGAAAGTCCAGAGACTGAGCACAAATTGACCAGGGGCTCAAGCAGTATCCCTTGGACCCACTCATTCCCAGCACCCCTCAGCACGGCTTCCTTTCTTGCTCACAAATTTGCAGATGATTCCTCCTTCAGGGGAGAAAGATGGCAGCAGCATCAGTTTAACTTCAACTAGAAACAAAGTGTGTCTCCCTGAGATGATGGGACAGAAGTATTGGACCTTATTCTCATTGGCCAAATTTGGTTACAGGTCTAACCCTGAGCCAGTCCCTGTGGCCAGGAGGAACAGGATATAATAATTAATTGAGTCCACTCAACGCCTACTTCTAGAGTTGAGAATGGGTTAGTCCCTTTCATGTAGCTAAGAGTCAGGGATGGGGTGCCAAAGGCCAACAGATGTTAAAAACAACAGATGCTGGGATGCCTGACTGGCTCAGTCATTAAGTGTCTGCCTTTGGCTCAGGTTATGATCCCAGGGTCCTGGGATCGAGTTCCACATCGGGCTCCCTTGCTCAGCAGTGTCTGCCACTCCCCCTGTTTGTACTCTCACATTCTCTGGCTCTGTCTCTCTCTCCCTCTGGCAATTAGATAAATAAAATATATTTAAAAAAAAAAAAAAAGATGCCAACTGCAAATGGAGACTTCCAAATCTA
>NW_026739467.1:0-25860 GCF_022355385.1 Mustela nigripes
TAGATTTGGAAGTCTCCATTTGCAGTTGGCATCTTTTTTTTTTTTTTTAAATATATTTTATTTATCTAATTGCCAGAGGGAGAGAGAGACAGAGCCAGAGAATGTGAGAGTACAAACAGGGGGAGTGGCAGACACTGCTGAGCAAGGGAGCCCGATGTGGAACTCGATCCCAGGACCCTGGGATCATAACCTGAGCCAAAGGCAGACACTTAATGACTGAGCCAGTCAGGCATCCCAGCATCTGTTGTTTTTAACATCTGTTGGCCTTTGGCACCCCATCCCTGACTCTTAGCTACATGAAAGGGACTAACCCATTCTCAACTCTAGAAGTAGGCGTTGAGTGGACTCAATTAATTATTATATCCTGTTCCTCCTGGCCACAGGGACTGGCTCAGGGTTAGACCTGTAACCAAATTTGGCCAATGAGAATAAGGTCCAATACTTCTGTCCCATCATCTCAGGGAGACACACTTTGTTTCTAGTTGAAGTTAAACTGATGCTGCTGCCATCTTTCTCCCCTGAAGGAGGAATCATCTGCAAATTTGTGAGCAAGAAAGGAAGCCGTGCTGAGGGGTGCTGGGAATGAGTGGGTCCAAGGGATACTGCTTGAGCCCCTGGTCAATTTGTGCTCAGTCTCTGGACTTTCTAATCATGTGAACCATATTTCCTAAATTAAGTTTCATTGGGCTTTCTATTCCTTTTGAGTAAAGAATTCTGACTGATATATAAGCATCCAGATGGTATGGAATAATGGTGGTGAATGAGAGTGGAATGAGAGTGTGTCAAGAGAGAGTGAAGAGGGAGCCCCATTTAAGGGATACGTAGAGGAAAAGGAGACTCTGAAAAAGCACAAGAAGAGTGCTCAGAGAGAGAAAAGGAGGGTTCTTTGTCTTAGAAGTCCCAGAAAGTGAGGAAGTCAAGAAATAGAGAGGAATTAACAGAGTAAAATACTTACAGGGGATCAGTCAAGATAAGGACTGAGAAGAGCCCTTTGGATCTTCCAACAAGGATACTGTTGACAAAATAGTTGTAGTTAACCAAACTAAGAGGATTCTCTGAAATCATTATCCTATACCCTCTTCTGCAAGTGAAGAAATCGAGGCAATGAGATACCTAGATTTTTTTTTTTTAGTAGCAGATAGAAAATTACAAGTAAAGAATAAAACAGTAAGGGTCCTTGAAGGTCACTTGATCTAATTACTTACCCAATACTTAAGTCTCTTACACGCATCTCTATGAATGTTGTGCTTAAATGTAACTACTGAGAAAGAACTCATTACTTTCCAGGTCTGATGAGAATGCCCCAGTTTCTGACTTTTTAACCATATTCTCGTCACCCCACAGACCAGACACATGTATCCCGAGTTGAGCTGTGGGAAACCGGGTTGGATTTGGGGCACTCAGAAGATTAAGTCAAATTTTGAATTTTAAGGAGGATTTTGGCTGAGATGGAACCCTCTTTTCATAACTCCACCCACTCCTTAAACAAAGCCAAATCCCTTGGGAATTCCAGGACCAAGACATGTCAGGGCCAGCACCAGCACTAGATTTCCGTGAGCATGCTCACTGGCAACATAAACACAGTATGCCGAAAGTTCAACTCCCCACCCTCCTCTATGAAAACGTGCTTTTTCTTTTGAGATTCTGACTTCCCTTACATTCAGGTGCTCAGGACAGAACTCTGGAGGTCTCATAGACTCGTCCCTCTCCTCCACTCTTCATTTCTTGTGAATCACCATTGTTCCTGCCAGGTTTCCTGGAACATGTTAATTTTTCCTCAATCCACCATCACACCCAAGCAGAGGCCACCATTACCTCCTTGTGAGACACTGATCATTTTCCAACTGGTTTCCTATACTCAGTGTCTTCCCTTATAATCTGCTCTCCACACTGAAGCCTTATCAGGCCCATGCTCAACACCCTTCAGTGACTTTCCACTGCCTTCAGGAGAAAGTACAGGCTCCCCGACATGGTCTAGAGTTTGTCCTTAATCTGGAGGCTCCTGCCTGCTCTTTAGCCTCATCTGTGCCTCCCTTTCTTACACTCATGTCTTCCACCTCCTTGAAGAAGGCATGTTATTTTTTCTCTTGTATTCCCTTGTGTTACCTGCCATTCCCATTCTTGGAATTTCTTTGTGTCACCTCCTTCTCCCCTTCAGTTCTTTGTTTGGATGTCACCTCCCCAAGAAGGCATCCCCTAACTACTCCCACCACAGGGAGAACTGGGCCCCACCCTGTTCTCTCACTGGCCCCTGGACCTCCTCTCTTACAAAGAACTTGTTCTTTTCTCATCCCATTTTGGGGTATTTCTTACCTGTTTGACTTTAAGACCCATGAGAATAGGGAACACGTCTGCTTTCTTTATCACTGTATTCTTATTTCCTGGCACAGTGTCTACTGCACTGTGTGTGTTGTGTATACAAATCTTGGTTTAATTATTCGTTAAATACATACGGTGTTGTTGGCACCATTTGGCTGAAAAGAAGCTGAGCTCAAATGAGTTACTGTTGAAACATTCTTACTGCACCTTATAAAATCCAGCTGGAAATGCTCAGAATTCTCCAATGCTGTCCCAGAAGGTGTTAGGTGTAATATCAGAGGTGGAGATCTTTAAGGCCTCTCCAGGAGACCAACCCTCAAAATTTTATCATCTTCAGTACTGGAAACTTCTTTGCTGAAGACCACTAAGCCTCTTGATGACAACAAAGCCAATTAGATCTCCTGATTAGCGTAACTAATTACTGTTAGGAAGTGTGATTCAAGCCCACATCTAAAGCCTTGAAGGTCCAACCACCCATTTGCTCATTTATTCAGCAAATATTTACTAAGTCTTTATGTCAGTCAGTCTCTCTGCTAGAAGCTGAGGACACAAGAGACAGAGAGTCCCTGTCCATTACGTTAACATGATGGTGGTCAGTTTGAGCATGGGGAAAGAAATGGCTTTTAAAAAACTATTTATTTAATTTATTTATTTGAGAGAGAGAGAGAGAGGGAGCAGGGGGGGAGGATCAGGGGAGAGGGATAAGAAGACTCTGTGCTGAATGCGGAGCCCAACGTGGGGGCTCCATCCCATGACCCTGAGATCATGACCTGAGCTGAAATCCAGAGTCAGATGTCAACAGACTGAGCCACTCAGGCACCCAAGAAAAGACTATTAATTAAATAATTACCTTGTGATTGTGATTAGTGCCATGAAAGAAAACATTGTGTACTCTAAGAGCATATGAAGAGAAGACCTGATGTAGGTCTCAAGAATCAGGGAGGGTGTCCCTGCAGGAGTGACACATGCTTTTTTTCCTAAGCACTGAGGTGAGCAAAGAGTGTTCCAGGAAGAGGAAGCAACAGAACAAAGGGGTTTAGAAAATAGGAGGGTGAAGAATGCCTTTTAGTTGTTGAAGAAAGGCAACTGGCAAGGAATTTGAGAGGAGAAATGGGCAATATTGGGCTAGAGAAGAAATTATGTCCAGACCATACAGGTCCTTGTACACCATGGCTGGGATTTACAGTTTTTACTTAAGAATAATGAAGAGCTCTCACAATGAACTAGTCAGTCCTCTGAGAAAACAGGAGTAACCTGTTTCAAGCATTTGGCATGCATTTATTTGTTATAATGCCCATGCTTGGTAGGTGTGGTGGTTTTAGACTTGATTACAAACTGACACTCTTCTCATTTTGAGGAAAGATCTATGTCCCTTCCCCTTAATCTGGGTTCATTTCTGATGGCTTTGACAAATAGAATGCAAAGGAAGGGATACTATGTCATTTTCAAGAAGTTGCTAGGTCATAGAAGGTCATGCAATTTCAGTCTGTTACCTGGAACTCTAGCTTTTCGGGTTCTGAGCCACCACCCTGAGGACACCATGTTAGAGAGGCCACTAGTCATTGTTCCAGATGAACTCAGCTTTTAGTCACCCCAGCCTAGGCCTATATGAGTGAAAAAAAAAAAAAAAAAACCAGACTTCATGCAGCAAAGACAAGCCAGAAGTCTTATGTTCTGTCTGAACTCCTGACCTAAGAATCTGTAAGAGTAATAAAATGGTGCTTTTGTTATGCCACAAAGTGTTAATGTGGCTTCTTCTGCAGAAGGAGACAGATGAAAGAGTAAGTACTATTATTATAATCCCATTTTACAGACAAGGAAACTGAGTTTCAAAAAGGTGAATCAACTTGACCTAGGTCCCACAGGTAGTCAGTGGCAGAGCCAAGATCTGAACTGAGGTCTGGCTAAGTGTAGAGCTTGCTCTCTTTCAATTATTCTAGATGACTCTGACTGAGTCAGGATCCTTGACAAAATCTCCGAAGACCCCTATTACTGTTCTTCAACCTGGAGGCCCTCTTTGGCCAATCTACATTTCAATGAGTAAGATATGGTTAGAGAAGTGGCCCTTATGAAACATATGATTCACATCCTTTTCAAATAATTGAAAGACATTCACTCTGCAATCAGTTCTTTCCTGATTTTATTTTCTCTTCTGCACTCCCAGGCAGGAGCCAGTCATTTCTGCCAAGCTGACGGATCTGTTCCTCCTCTCCCCATACTGTCCCCAGTGCAAATACCCACTGGCCCCCATGAAATCCCAATCAGGCTTGGAGATAGCTGATTCAGCCCCCTCCTTTGCCTCCCAGGAAGAGTTAGGGATGAGCAAATCACTTATTGGAGTAATTCTGGGAGCTGAGGCAGAGCCATGGCTGGAAGCCACCCGCTAACTAGAAACCCAGGACATCAATCAACCAAACTGATTTTTCCGCTGCTGCAGCCATTTAAACAGTTATCTTTGCTCAGGGCTTTGTCCAAACTTACTCAACCAGTGGGTTCCTGGGCGATAAGTCATCACAACCTCACTCCACTGTCTCTGTGTCCTGGGGCTGCCTCTTTACTCACTTCTCAAGAGGGGTTGAAGTTCATTTGTTGCACTCTAAAAAGAAAAGAGCCCGCACTTCTTGCGCACACGTTCTGGTTATAGCAGGAAGATGAAAAGGGAGCCCAAGGTCTGTTGGGATATCAATATACTTCTCATTTGACACCCTGCAGAGGCTGGGGAAAGAGGTTTTAAATTCACTTTATCCTGCCCCCTGCTGGTCCACTTGCTCAACTGCAATGGATGCATGATTCGACTGGGGGCATGGGAATGGCTGGGAGTGGGGGGACTTATAAACCAGGTGCAGGGGAGAGGGGAGCCTTTAGCTATACCAACCTCCTCTCCTCATTTTACATATGGGGAAACTGATGCCAGAAATAAAAACCTGATAATCTAAGGTTGTGATTTATTTAAAGTCATGCTAAGGTTGGAACTAGTCTTTCCATGGCTAGTACTTTTTCTAGGTTCTAAGAGTGCCCAGCACATAGTAAATGTCTCTGATTGGTATCATGGCCTGAAATCAGAAGGTCCTGGTTTCTAATCCAAGCTCTGCCACTTAACAGCTGTCATGAGAAGACAGTTCTTTGAGCCTCAGATTTCTCATCTGTAAACTAAAGTAAAAAGACAAGGTGTAAAATGGGGTTTTGTAAGAGTTCCGTTAGTTCACACACCTATTCAAAACTGTGGAGTGTCTACTGTGTGCCAGGCACTGTGCTGAGTATTTTGAATATAACATCACATAGGATGGTTCATTACCTGTTCTCCTCGAGGATGGCAGTCTAGTGAGAAAATTAGATGATATATGCCAACACACAGGCAGAAATTCAACAATCTTTGAAAAATAAAACATTTTCCCTTTGATTCTCCAACTTTTCAAGTATCTGGAGGCTCAGGGCCTTGCCCCAGCAGTATGAGTCTAGGAATGTTGATGACTTGAAGGGATTAAGTTATTTGAAGGTCAAGACCACGTAAATCTTTGTATTCTCCAGTGTGCCTGGCCCCAGGAAGTGCTCAATAAATATTTGTTTGGCTGCATAGATGCCCCAAGTTCTGGCTGCCTCTGCCTTTCCTGCTGCCAACCGATTGCTGTCCGTGGTGCTGAAAGCAAATTCCTGCTACTCGGCATGAGGCAAAGCAGGTGCTGAGGCAGAAAATGGGGCCCAGGGGAAGTGAATAGAGAGGGGGAAGAATGAGCCAACTTTTCACTGGCTATTAGTGACATCTTCATTTTGCCATATCTTGGAATCCAAAGCTGGTATTTCTTTTTCCAGCTGTCCCCATTTGGCAATTTTTTCTAGCTGGGAACATTAGGTAGAGAGGTGTTCTTTTTGATAACCACACAGGATAATAATCTCTAAGATGCGTAGGAGGGGGGTTCCTGGGAGCCCATAGCCCTATAAAGCACTGTTTGAAAATGTTGTTGAAAATTGGTGGTCCTTTTTCCAGTATCATCCTGGGCAAGTAAAAGACAGCAGTCACGGGTCCCCCCACTCCCCAAAGCCCAGCTGATTTCACCCATGTCTGTCATCCAGGAATGTGGGAAGCTCTGAGTCAGAACTGGCCATAGGGAAATGAGAGAGAGGCAAGGTCTGAGATTAATAGTCTGGAGCTGGGTGAGTGTTCTGATTAGCCAAGAATTCATTTTGACCAGTATTTTATGGGATAATATGTTCATCATCCATTCAGTCTATAAATATTTATTGTGGTGCCTACCATGACCTGGCATTGTTATAGGAGCTCCAGATAGAGTCAAGTACAAGAAAATCAAGGCCCTGGAACTTATATTTCAATGGGGGGAGATCAACAATAAACAACTATACAAATGAATGTGTTGTATAATTCCAGGCAAGAGAGAAGATAAAGAAAAGAAACACTCTTTTAGGAAGGATGATCATGGGAGGCCTCTTTGAGGAGGTGAAATCTGAGCATAGATGTAAACTGATTGAAAGAATAAGACATGTAAATATTGGGGAAGGGCAGTGCTCCAGGCAGAGGGAACGATAAAAACAAAAGTCTTGAATGGGAAAAAGATGCTCAAGGAACAGCAAAGAGGTCAATGTGAGTGGAGCAGATTTATCAAAGGAGATACTAGAAAGAGTTGGATAAATACACAGAAACCAGATCCCATGTTTTGAGGAGGAAAAGCAAGATGTTCAGAATAGAAAAAACACTTACAGAATAACAGTTGTAGCTGTAAATTTTATGGATAAAGCACAACCCTCGGGATGCCACTAGAGATATAAAGATAATTAGAGCTCCTGCCTATACAGATCTCACCATGTCTAATGATCTAATAAATGGAGGCCAGAGGGAGTTAGCAATTTACTATTTATTCAGCTAACATTTTTTGAGTACCTGCTATGTACCCAAGGACCATTGTCTAATGCAAGTCTCTGGTCTAGGAACTGGGGAAAGGATGGGGAATGAATCACTGGATGGAAGCAGAATATCCAAAGGCAAGTAAGAAGCTCCAGAGATCAGAAGGCTGAGGGAAAGCCACTTCTCTCTGATACTTATCTGTTCTCCAGTAGGGCCTCTTGAGAGATAGGAGTAGCAGGTCTAGAGTAGGGGATCTAGAGTAGGTTATATCTTAGAAACAGATGCTTTAGAAGTCCTGCCACTGAGGCTTAGTCTGAGTAAAGCAGCATGGGCTATTTCCTGCCAGAGAGCAGAGGGAAAGCAGCTCACATTTCAGGCTTGTTTGTTAAGAATTCCACTTAGTTTTCACATCAGTTTCTTGAGGTGGTGGGAGTTTCCTTATCACCCCTTTAGGAGACTCCCAAGTCCCTGAAATAAATCCTACCCAACAAGAAGTTTCCATTCTTCGCTGGTCTTAGGTTGCAAAGGAATTTTACACATCCTGTCTTGTAGCTGCAAAATCCTCAGTAACTTTGAGATGTTGGCAGAGTAACATCTATTCTTTTGACAAATGAGAAACTGAAGCTTGGGAAAGTTAAGTGACTTCCCCAGCATCACAGGATGCTTAAAGAGATGAAATAGGACTCAATCTTGAATCTGCCTGACCCCAAAGCCATTTGTAGTCCTAATCTGTTCTTGGGTCTCAAGGATGGATCTCCCGTTTGGCTTTTTTGAAAAATGACCAGTCCCGTGGATAATTAGAACCAACTTTGATAATGGTAAACCCCAGACATCTCTGCCTCTTCTATGGGGCACGGTTTCATTCTTAATCCCTCTTAATCCTCCCAACAATGTTGGAAGGTAGCAGTGGTGAGAATAATAGGTAGCATTCACTGAGCGCTAAGTATGTAATAGGTACTTTCCTAAGGATTTTACATATGCTCATTCCATATTTGTAACCAACCTATAAAGTAAGTGCCATTTTGTTCCCATTTCATAGATAAGAAAATTGAAACCCAGAGAGAGATTAAATAACTTGCTAAAAACCACATAGTTAGTCAGGGGCAGAGCCACGTCATGGCTCTGGAGCCCTTGCTCTCAATCTCTGTACTCTGTTGATAAAACAACCATTGCTCAGAGAGGTAAGCAACTTGCCCTGTTGTATATAGTCCAGAAATGATGGCTCAACTAAAGCCCAGGATCCAGCTGAAGAATATTTCCACTGCTTCATGAGCTTTTCTCAATGGTAAAGCAGAGGGAAGGAGAGAGCCTGTTCTATGACACCTTCATGGAGAACAGAGTGATTTAATGCTGCCAAGGAGCCCCATGGGGATTTTATTTAAATGACAATCTGCATTGTGCCATTGTCTGATATTCCCTCCCACTTACTTTTCTCAAATGTGGAAACCATGTCACTCTGTGCACCCTTCCCAGCACATAAATGCTTCGCTGGGGAAGCTGAATCTTTTTGTAGGGATTTGGGGTGTTCAGAATGTTTCCTCCTTAAGTGCTGTTATTCCGGGGACCTGTAAGGATGACTCATAGAGGGAGAAGCTGTAATGGAAAATTAATTGTCTTATCAGAGGTGGGACCCAGGCTGAACATTCAGAATTAGATTGATAAAGTGCTTTCAATGAGGGCCAGGAGGAGTCCTGAGTGGCCACTGACCAGTTAATTACTCAAAGGAAGTCAAGGACAGGGCTCCATCTTCCATTTCTTGCAAGTTTTAATATCCTCAGTGTGTCCCACAACTGTGAGGGTGTGGGGTGTGCCTGGTGAAGAGGGTATGTTTGCCTGTGGCTGCTGTGGGTGCGTTTGGGTGGGTTGTGTTTCTGAATTTGTGTGTGAGTCCAAAGTGCTGGGGAGGGTCTGTGTATGTGATTGTGTTTGTGTGTGTTTCTTCTTATCCATGTGTGTAGCATCAGTAGTATTTGGTGTGAATCTATGGGTGTGGTCCTGAGGGTCCTTGTGGGTCTCTGGCTCTAAGTGTCTGAGGACCTCCTGGAGGGGGGTCAGGATGGGGAAGCACTTAGAAAGCAGGTGTTTTGATGGTGCTGTGATGTAAGAGAAGAGAAGGAAATAGAGGACATTTTTCAAATATTTTTTTCTCCTGAACTGGGGAAGATGAGCTACTATTAATAATAATAGTGGTATATAAATCAGCAGTAATATTGTAAAACTAGTATGAGCTCCATTTAGAAAGTACCCGCTGTATGCTTTTTGTATATATCAGCTGCATTTTCATCACTACTCTATACTATCACTATGTCCATTTCACAGAGGAGGTGACTGGAGCTCAGAGAGGTAAAGTAACTTTCCCAAGGTCACACAGCCAGGAGGACTGGGGCCAGGAAGAGAACTCAGGTCTGCCTGACTCCAGGGCCTGAACCTTCCCCACCATGTCAGACTACCACCATTGGCCTGCACCAGCCACCATCCCCAGCTCCAGCTGAGCCCCAACCATGGCAGGATAAGCCCCAGGATAGGATGGAAAAGGGCTGAGGTAGGCTGGCAGAACCAGTGCCATACAAGGGGAATAACCAAGCTCCAGGTCCCTCTGGCTGTGCGGTGGCTGTATGACTTTGATGGTACTACCGCTTCTCCGGGCTTTACTTCCCCATCACTAAGATGACAATTTGGATTCATCTGGTTTGGCAGGTTGTTCCCTCTCTGACTATGTGGGCCACAGGGCTGGGGCTCTATGGGGACCCCCATATTAACAGTCTAGTCCTCCAGCAGATGCCCCCCACCAACAGCTCCTCTTTAATCTCCCAATTTGCTACCTTAAAT
Organism: Mustela nigripes; assembly: GCF_022355385.1. Lineage (NCBI taxonomy): Eukaryota > Metazoa > Chordata > Mammalia > Carnivora > Mustelidae > Mustela > Mustela nigripes. The sequence continues at coordinate 10,007 of NW_026739467.1, forward strand.
TTCTGTTCATTGATGAAAGCTTGATATAGTGTCTTTCATCTGCAGTCAGCCTTGACCTATCAGCGTGGCATACTCCTACTTAGTCTTCAAAACCCAGCCTCAGGCTTCAGCTCTCAGATGACTCCCCTTATTATCTAGGCTGACTTAGGTACCTCTCCTCTGTGATGCCACAGTCACACCCATCTCAGACTTTTCCACAATGTATTAAAATTAACTGTTCGCTTTCTATCCCCCCTGCCCACTGTGATCCCCAGATGGCTGGGACTGAGTCTTCTCCGCTGTACCCCTGGGTATTTAGCAGAGAACCTGGCCTATGGCATGTACTCTGTGAGCGTTTTATGGAATGAATGCAGAAAAGGTAGCAACTTGCCAGTGTAATAGGATTTAGGTGAAACTGTGAGATTCACAGACTGAGAATAAAGCAATTTAAACTCTCCCTTTGGCAAAAAGAACCTTACTTCTCATTAGGAGCTATTATTAGGGGTCATGGACCTCATGGAGCTTTTGGGATGACGAGGGGCAGCTCTCATGTTAAGGCTCTCATTTCGGATCAAATATCTAGAATCCATTGATAGATCTGTCTTCCTGCTGGTGTCCGGGCTGCTCTTGAGAAATATAAGAACTGGAGTCTTTTGAGAGCAGCAACAATGAGTGCAGAGCCCTGGCTTTCCAGGCGGACAGACTGGGGCTTCTATCCTAGCAATGCAACCTTAGGCAAGAGATGCCCTCCTCTGAGCTCAGTTTCCTCATATGTAAAGTGGATGTGGTGGTTTCTACATCATAGGGCACTTATGAGGGGTACATGAGGTGGTTTAGGGGACACAGCTAGCACCTGATGGAAACTGGATGCGTGGTGGCTGTGATGAGATTTGGGTGATTGGAGACGGAAGGTTCTTCTCTTCTTCACTTGGGCAAAACCATTTCCCACCATTGACCTTCTGTTCGAGAGGTAGCAGAGGTCAAGGGCGGGCTCCAGATGTGGAAAGTTCTCTCCAATTTCAGTTCATCAACTCTGCCGTTGGCATTGGCCTGTGTCTCTTGGCTTGAAGAAGAACAACTGCTTTCTCCTGATTGTTACCTGAGAGCCCTCCTCGACTAGGAAAATAGACACTTTCTTGCATCTGTCCTGCCCCTCCATTTTGAGCCATTTAAAAGGGTGCAGGTCAGCGGCCTTAAGTTCTTTCATTGTATTGTGCCTCCATCCCTGCTGTCTATTTCCAGAATGTTTTCATCACCCTAAACAAAAACTCTGTGCCCTTTAAGCAATAATGTGCCCCTTGGTGATCTCTGTTCCCCTTTCTGTCTCTGTGAGTTCACCGGCTCCAGGTGCCTCCCAGAAGCAGTGAACCGGGGACAGGTCAGCTGAGAGCAGGTCCCACCCATGAGGAACATGGAGCTTCTTCCAAGCTGATGAAAACCACCAGAGTGTTTTAAAAGGGATGTAGCACAATCAGAGGTACATTTTTATTTTTATCATTTTTCAATTTTTAAAAAAGATTTTATTTGTCTATTTGAGAGAGAGAGAGAGTGCACACACATAAATGGAGGCAGAGGCAGAGGCAGAGGGAGAGGGAGAAGCAGGCTTCCCGCTGAGCAGGGACCCCGATGCAGGACTCAGTCCCAGGCCCCGGGATCATGACCTGGGCCAAAGGCAGATGCTTAAACCACCGAGCCACCCAGATGCCCTTGGAGGTATATTTTTAAAAGACTCTCTGGCTGCAGAGGAGCCAGTAGTAGGTAGGAGAGGGGGTTGAAGCAGCAGCCAGGGAGAGAAGTGGTGAGGGCTAGCCCAGGGTGACAGAGCCACGGCTGCGAAGACCTCTGATGAATCAGATGTGGGGCAGAGGGAGTCAAGCATGAGTGTTTAGGAGAACGACATCCTCCTCTTCTCTCCTTGCCTCTCGGCCTTAGCCTGAGCTCTTCTCTCTGCCTGGATGTCCTCTCCGCCCCTTTGCCTGGACAACTCCTACTCGTGATGGTTTCTCACTTAGCTCTCCTGTCCTCTAGGAAACCTTCCCCTCCCCCACCAGCCCAGCTGGGTTGGGAGCCCCTCTTCTGTTTTCCCATGGAATTCCAGGTCACCTCCCAGGCCGGTCCTTGTCACACTGCTGGACACTTCCCACACCTCCATCGCCCCCCACCCTGGACCATGAGTGCAGAGACAAAGTTGGGTGTGGCACACTTCCCTCTCAGGGCCAAGCACAGAAGGGCTCCTGGTGACATTTGGATATGAAAGTAGGAGACAGAGGGTGGAGGAGGGGGAGACAGAGACGGAGAGGTTGAGCAGGGGAACTCTTCCAGCACAGCTTCTGATTTCCTTGTCCCTGTTCCCACGGCAGCAGGCTCTGCAGGAGAGCTGCCAGGGGCCTGGAAGCCAGCTGGAGACAGGCACTGAATTCCACCCAAGGGCCCCAGAGTGATCCAGGTCAGCTGCTCCTGTGTTCCCAGAGCAACAGGTGAAGAGAGAAAATACAGAGAGCTTCGAGATGAGACAGAAGCAGGGCGGAGAGATGGTGGGAAGCAGTAGCACCTGGGCCTGGGGCACACACCTGGGACCCAGCGACATGGTTTCAGACTCTGTTCTGCCATGTTGCCCCCTGCCTGCATAGCTCCGTGCCCATGGCCTACCCTCTCCCAGCCAAAAGGGTGGGGGTATGGTGTGCAGCTGATGGCAGGAGTACTGGGGAAATCAGGCGGGGTACTAACTGTGAACGTGGCGCCACAGGGCCTGACATGGGGGAGGGACTTAAGAAATGCTGGCTCTACTTGTCTGCCCTCTGCCAAGTTCTTCTTTGCTCCTTCCTAACAGAATGATTCAAGGGCTGGTTGTTGCAAATATTTTCTTCTCTTCAGTGTTTGCTTTTGGCCCACTTCAAGATCCAAATTAGAGCCTCGTCATGCAGGGAAGAAAGCATGACAGAGCTCTGGAATGAGTCCCGACGTCTGCATGGAGCTAGTGTTGTCCGCCTATCTTCAGATGACTCAGGAGCCCCGAGAGGTGAGGGAATCCATCAGTTGCCACATAGCACGTAAGTGGGAGCATGAGGGTTTGAGCCCAAGCGAGCCTGCAATTCCATGGGTCCCCATCCCACGTGCTGCTGCCAGTGGGGTTGGGATGTGACCTCGAGCATCCCTGAGTCTGGGGGAGGGATGGGCTTTATGACAAGCTTCTCTAGGACTATGGGAGAAAGCTGCTCCTGGTCTTGTCCTGCGCATGTGTGTAAAGGATGCTGCAGAAGGAAAGGAAAAGCAGATGAATAAACCATTTTTTTTTTTGAGGCTCACAATAGGCTCCAGGGGGGAAGGATGCCAAACCCTGATGGTGTAAAGCGGGATTACCTGCCATGTCTTTCTCCTGGCTGTCCTTACTCCTCTTTACGATGAACAATGGTCAAGAGAGGCCCCTGCTCCTCTATTTGGGTACCTGCTGACTCCCAGGAATGGGAGCTGTTGTACCCTATCTCCTAGAGCCTTCGTCTATTCCAAGGTTATCACCAAGAGCTTGTGGAGGTTGAGGTGGGGAGGTTGAGCATGAGGTCAAGAATAAGGAGGATGGAGAGAGACTGAGGATGGAGTTGGCCTTAGGGAGGAAGAAGCAGCTGCAGCTCAAGGCCCCCAGATTCCCGGGGTGGCACCTAAGTCCTCTGGATCTTCTGGAGGGAAGCCAAGCACTCACTGAGCCTGGGCCGTGGCCATTGGACACTGGGGACGGGGGCTTCCACACTGACTTCTGAAGTCCTTTGCCCCTGCTGACCAGCCCCCACATGCTGCCTGAGAACATGGACAAGGAGGAGAGAAAGGCTGATTCGGATCCTGAAGAGTCCTTTCTGAAAGGGAGGAGGTAGACGTCATCTCCAGGCTGGAGGGGAGTGTGGAGGAGCTGAGCTCTGGGACCCAAGGGACGGGATCAACATTTCCTCCTTCCCTGTGTGCCTGGGGCATCCATACCACACATGTGCTGGTTGTGACTCTATCGCACGCCATGAGGAAGTGTATGGAATTGAGTAGGTGCCCAGCAGACCGCTCCTTCCATCTTCCTTCCTGTAATGAATCAGGGGCAGGGAGAGGATCAGCGTCCAGAGAATGGAGAACACTGGCGCATCGGAGCAGGAACGGTGGGATTATCACGAGGATAGATGGTGATGGAGCCCTTGTTAAGGATTGGCTGCATTAAGTGATGCTGCCCACACCCTGTTTCACCCCCTACAAGAGCCCGATGAGCTAGAGACCGTTATCCCCATTTTATAGATAAGCCGACTAAACCTGAAGTTGGAAACTTGTCCAAGCTCTGTCTGCCGGTGAGCTGGCAGAGCTGGGAAGCAAACCCACATCTCCGGTATTCTGAGTTGCAGCCCTGTTCTACCTTGGATGGGGGCGGAGTTGGGGGGGCGGATAGTCCCAGAGAGCACAGCACGGGGTCCCCACACCTCTGCATGGGGAGACTGGGGCTTCGCACCCGGCGGGGGGGGGGGGCTGAGGGAGTGAGCAGGGGACTCTGGGCTCAGGCCAGCCTGCGTCTGTTCCTCCCTAGCTTGACAACTGAACTTGCTGTCTGTCTTTGGGGACATTTGTCAGCTCTGAAACCTCTCTTTCCTCACCTGCAAGATGGGAATAATATTCACTGTCGGGCCAGGTGGTGAGGATGCAACCCGCCAGCTTTGGCCGAGGGCCTGGTACAGCCTTGGTGCCCAGGGAACGGGCAGCCCCTGCCAGTCTTCTGAAACAGTCATGCCTCCCCCCACAAACTGCGCGTCTGCTGTGGACTGAGGCGAGAAGCATGTGCTCTCCCAAACTCAGAGCCCACCCCCCTCAGAATGCTCTGGAGGGTATTTGTGGCCATGAGAACGCAGCCTTCAAGCTGCTGCTGGTGTGGACGGAGGGCTCCCAGGAGGTAGGGATGCCCCCCACCCGGAGTGCAGGCAAAGGCACATCGGAGCCCATATTTTGAGGGGGATTTCATGATCATTCATTTTGTGTTGCCATCAGAGAAAAGTAAACTGCAGCTCCTGGCTGCCGGGGAAGGGCTGAGCTCCTGCCAGGGCTGGTTGTGCCTGGCACCAGCCCAGGCATGTACCAGAGTCGACAGTGGGTGCAGGCAAGTGTGCACACAAAAACATTCCAGCACACGCGTGAGCAGCGGCACGCGGAGCTACCGTGGCACACGGCACAGGGCACTGGCGCCGGCTGCCCTCCCCTTCTCATCGCTTCCCTAGGCAGGGGCTCTCTGCCTCTTCTGCTGTCTCTAGATCTCCTTATCCGAGCCTGTCCTCTTTCCTGGTTTCCTTCTCTCTCTTCCTCTGACTCTCCCTCCGGTTTCCCCATCTCTCTGGACGGCCCCATCTCTGGCACTCCGCGTGTCTCCGTTTTCCCAACTCTTTCTCGTCTGTATCACGCCCTATTTCTCTGACAGCGTCTCTTTCTCTTTCCATGTCTCTGAATCTTCTGTTTCGCTGCCTCTCTCTCTCTGTGTCCCCATCTGTCTCCATATCTGTCTGACTCCCTCTCTCTGTCTCCAGATCTGTCTGACTCTATCTCTGTGTCTCCATCTGTCTCTCTATCTCTCTGTCTCTTTCTTTCTGTGTCTTTCTTTCTCCAACTCTTTCTGTCTCTGTCCTCCCCTACCTCTCTCTCTCTCTCTCTTTTTTCTCTGACACTCTCCTGGAAATGCATCAAAGACTGAAGTGGCCGGATTTCAAGTGACAAACAGCACTACACCCAGGATCCAGCCCCCTCCCTGCACGGCTGCCTTCCTCCTCCACATCCCCTGTCACGAAGAGAAGCCTATTGTGTGGGGCCCAGGGAGTTCGAGTTGAAGGGCCTGGGGGTCTGTGCCTCTGACTGCTCTGAGCTACTTCCCCATTGGCTCCCAGCAGCCTGTGCTCAGCAAGGGCTGAGCGACAGGGGGAGGCTCCAGTCCATAAAAGGGGGGGGTGAGGCACCAGAACTGCCATTCTGAGGGGCTTTGGTGGTTCTCACAGCTGCCTCTTTGGCAGCTCCTCCTGAGCCAGAGTCAGGGAGACCCCGAGTCCTGACCCAGGCACCTACCACCACCCTCCGACCTGCTCGGCCAGAAGCTGCCCAGGGACAAAGAAGAGCACAGGTAATATCCAGAGGGGCACGGGAATCTCTCTTTTGATGATATTTGTTTTTCCCGGTCCTCTGGACCTGCGGGTGATAAGAGCTCGGGCTGGGAGATTTCAGGTCTGGGTCTGATAATTCGGCAGACAGAGTTACAGTTATGAGGTTAGTTTACAAACCCCCAGATCCGTCGGCATGAGACGGACGGTTTCTTGGAATCCTCCCTCAGCGCAGCCCCGGCTTAAACAGGTGGGTTCTTCTCCCTCAAGAGTACCACCCCTCGGTTTTAGCTCCAGGGTCTTCTTTCTTCCCCGGTGGTCGGCACACATGGTTCCCATGTGAGGATGGGATGCCCCGGGTGGAAGAAGTGAGTTGAGCCACTCAGGGCGGTTTTAAAGGTCAGTGATTCTCGCCGGACTTAGAGAACAAGATCTGGGGGACGTTAATGAGATTCAGGGCTCTGGCATTTACTGGGTATCATGTACATCAATGTACAAACCAAGTTCAGCCTTTTCATTCTTTTTCCGATCCTGTTTAATTGCTGACAGGGTGCTGGCTTGAGTGGTTTCCCTTTGACATAATTTACCCAGAAATGAAGTTTGGGGCTATTTTGTTGGGAAGGAACAGGGAAACGAGAGTGACAGCGTGTCAGGAGACTCAGGCTTCACAGGATTTTTCTTGTCAATTTTCCTTCGCAAGGACTTGTTGCTTTCATGTAAATTATAGCCCAGTTGGGCAGGGACAAAGAAGCTCAGATGGGAAAGCCATTTGCTCACTGGTAAAGATATCCTTGTTCAAAGAAAGTATTCTAGAATCCTGAAGTTTGACTCTAGCAAAAAAGCTGGTGAGCTTCAGAGAAAAGAAAAAAAGGCGAGAAAGAAAAGCCTGGTGACGACATGGAGGTTGAATAGTAAATTCTGTGACCTCGTAATTTTTCCTGGGTACCTTTTACCTAGAATCTCTCCAAGCTTTACAAACATTCCTTAATTAAGCCTCCAACCTTCCCAGGGGAAACAAGCTCTTCAGGTTATTGGATATGATTTCAATTCCCTTCCCACAGACTGAAAGTCTTCATTACCATCTTTCTTCCAAGGGTTGGTAAAATGTACAAGTCTTTCTAATTTGACAGGCGTTCCAGTCAAGATCCATTGCGAACGTTGCAGAATGTCAACCCCCGACCTCCCCCTCCCACGGCCCCATCTCTCCCTCTTTCCCCCTTTCTTCCTCCCCTCAATCCCACTTCACCTTGCCTTTTGTTCTATTTCTGCAGGTCATTAATCTCCAGGCTTTGAGATCTGCGTGGGGGAGCTGTTGCAGCAGCCCTGGGGTGAGCTGGGCTGCCTGGGGGAGGTTTGCGTTTGCTGACAGGATCTCAAGCCCACTGCTTTGCCCCAGATGAGCTAGACGTGTGATGGGTGTGTCTCCGCCGGCAGCTGGGGGTTGGATGTCGCCATGCTTCCTGAGGAACCTAGCAGGTTTTAGCAGAGCAGGCAAAGGGACTGGCTCGGGGGGGGGGGGGGGGGGTGCTAGCTGAGAAATTTACCATCACCCTAAACCAAACGGACAGGGATTAGCGTCTTGAGATAACTCCTGGGAGCTGGGAATGGTCCATATTTTGTCTTCATGTGTGTTTCACAATAACCCAGACGAGGGTTCAAATCTCAGGTCTCACCACTCATTGGCTGTGTGATTTGGGGACAGTAGTCTAGAGTTCATTTCTTCACCCACATGGTATGGATAATAGTGATGACCTCTGAAGGTTATTGCGAGACTCCCACGGGAAACTGTAATATGCCTGGCATTCAGTAGATACTCAATAAATGCCAGAGTGACTGCTCAAGTTCTCACTGTCCCTTCCCCCTCTGTCTGTTATAATACCCTTTATCACCCCTACACCATCAAGCCCTGCTCCACGTCCGGGAAATAGGTCTAGTATTTCAGTTGGCGGCGCTGACTCTCTCTTCCCCTCCCCGTCCCATTCTCTCCGCACCCAGAGAAGACCATTTCTTCATCTGTTGCCTCGGGATCATGAAGTCTCTTCCTGATCGATCCTCCCTACCCCCCTCCTCCTGCCTCCCTCCTTGGGCCATTCCTGCACAATTGTTGTATTTATTAGATGTCTTCCATCATTCGAAGTGGGATCGATAGTTGGTGGTTTGATTTCAACGTGTGTCTGAGAAAGCGCAGTCAGCGAGCTGATTTCTCTCACCGTTTTCGCTCATCTCAGCCCATAAATGTTGGTTCATCTCACCGCGCCTGACAAAGGGCTAAAACGATTTCACCGAGACGGGGCTCGCCATTGTGGCTGGCAGTAAATATTTCTGGAGACACACAGGAAGTCCAGGATCAGGCCCTGGAGAGGGAGACGGGTCCTGGGTCCTTTAATGTTGGGTCTCGTTAATCGCTCCCAGCCCAAGTCCAGATTGATGTTCCTGGCAGGAGGGTAAACGGCCTAGATCCACGAGACACAGCCACGGGCTTGGGCTCAGGAGACTTCTCCCGGAGGTCATTCAGCTGTCACCCTGGCTGGAGAGGGAGGCTCTAGGTAGGGTTGCCTACCATCATCTACCATCGACCACCTATTTGTCTACCATCGTTCGGCTCTTTGACCTGTTAGTGGACAGTTCAGTCTAAGCTGAGAAGGGTTTAGTGAGCAGTTATTATGTGGTTGGCCCACGGGTCCCCTGGCAAGAGGAGGAATTGGTGTCTGTGATCACACAGTAGGTCAACGCGCTGAATGGAAGTCCCCTCGCGGCCTGCCTTCCCCTAATCTGCTTCTGTTCCCTCCCCTCCTCCTTTTTCCCTCCTGTGCCCTCTCCTGCTCTGTTCGCCATCATCTCCCAGCCTCTCTAGTGTCTTTAGCTCTTTCTCTGTGCACAAGAGCCTCTGCTCGTCTTTTGGGCGCACGCACCTCTCTGTCTCTGTCTCCCTCTCAGTCTCTGTCTCTCTGCATCTCAGTCCCCATCTCTCTCTGGCCCATCCTGCTTTGCCTTTCTCCCCGGCCCTTAATGGTGCCAAATAACAAAGGGCGGGGGTTTCACGTGACTCCTGCTCTTAAAAATCACTCTTTTAAAAACAAAGTTAATAACCCCCCACCCCCCGCTGTGACCATGGAGTGCAGGGCCGTGTTTCACTCTGGTCCTCTGAACAGCAAGTGGCCTAGGAGAGAGGGCTGTATCCCACGTTCTGTGCTTTGATTCTTGCTGGACTGCACGGGGGTTCACTTTCCATCCGAGACCATCCGGGACCCGAGACCCGAGCCCTCCTCCCCACCCCTCCCCCGCGGACAGTCCATTCTTTGCTAATGACCCTAAAGGCCTCACAAGAAACGGCTGTCTGCCACTTCTCCGGATCCAGTCCCTGGAGACCTGTAGTGGTGAACTTTATATGCTTTTGGGTGTGGGGGAGGGTAAAACTCCAGAAACAGTCTCATCTTCAGGAACGGGAGAGTTTGGTGGGAGGGTCCGCTGGACATTTAATGTGACCCCACACCTCAGGCACGGTATCTGGGTGGGTCTGCAGACTGACTTTCAAGTCTGCTTCTGCTGTGTCCTTGCCTCTCGGCCTCGACCTGGTGATCTTGCCTCTCTGGGACCTTCTTTCCTCATCTGGAAAATGGGGCTCATCGTGCCAACTTCCTGGATTCTCCTGAGGGCAAACATGCAGGAATGGGACTGAAAGCGAGTTTGGCCCCATAACTATGCCTTCTGCAGGGATGCTACGGTCTCAGAGAACCCCAGCTCAGCCACACATGCCCTTGGGACCCTGGGGTGCGTGGTCCCTTGGTCCTCACCCTTCCCACCCAAGCCCGTAAAGGAGGCACCTGCCCCAGCGGTGGCCGCGGGAGGCCATGGGCCTGGCACAGAGCAGCAGCACCGGGCTCCTAGATGAGGCCGTGGGCAGGCTGTTGGAGGGTCATTGAAACCCCAGTTCCTCAGTGCGAGTCACTGCCTGGGGGTGGGAGGCCCGGCCTCTATCTCCACTTCCCTCCTGACTCATGTTGTGACCTTAAACAAGTGACTTCATTCCTACCTTTTCCCATTTCCTCTTCTATCAAATAGGGATAATCATATGCGATAAAGTGCTGGGAGAGATAATTGCAATGTTAAATCAAGCCATTATTATTCCATGCTGGCTTTTTAATGCTTGCTGCTCCTCTGAGCCCTCTGCCTACAATATAGAAATATCACCGCCAGGAGATGAGTGGGCGGGGAAGGCAGTCCCTTCCCTCCCAAGGAACTCTGGGGCCTGGGGGGGGGGGGTCACCAGGGCGGCCCTGGCACAGGGGAGGGGGTGATGCGGCCCCTTCACAGACAAGAAGCCAGAAGCCAGGGCTTGGGGAGGGGGGTGGCTGCTCTCTGATTTTTCTCAAGAAAGTCAGCTTCAAAACAATGAGAATAATCAGAATTAGAAAAATGGTGATAAGAGCAATGAAAGCAGGGGTCTGCGAACTTGGTCCATGGAAGACCAGCTAGTCTGTAGTTTGGGGCACCTGGGCTTCTGATCCCTGTCTCAACCCTACGCTTACGATGATGAGCAGATGGGATGGGTGTTGGATGTGTTCTCGGGGTTCTCCAGAGACATGGAAACAGTAGGATGTGTACGTATAGAGAAAGAGAATTAGTAGAAGGAATTGGATCATGTGATTATGGAGGCTGAGTGGGTCCAAAATTTCCTTGCCTCTTAGGGGAGAATCCCCCCTCCTCCCCGCCAGCTTCTGCTTCCCTCCCTGGGCTGTCACAAAGCCCACGAGGCAGGGGCTGAGGAAGTCCTTCAGGGACCTGCAAGTAAAGAGGGTTTTTCTTTGGGGGGGCTGTGGGGAGGCCCCGGGGCCCACTCAGTCCATGGAGGGGGCCCCTCCTTCCCTGGTGGCCATGTGCACTTTCCACTGGGGTCTGCCTGCCCGACGCTATCCCCCCCGACCCCCACCGCCCCCACACACCTTGAGCATCCAAGTGCCATTTCTTCTTAGCCTTTCTGGTTGACAAGCAGGCAGGGCTACTTCTGATGCATGACTTTAAGCAAATCCCCCAACAAAGGTGAAAGGACCCATCTGGCAGGGCTCAGTAATTTGTTTATCCTACAATAGGAAGGAAATAGGATTGCCTGGGGAAGAGCTCCGGGCTCACGTGTCTTTATTAGAGTCAACTTTTAACCCAGAGAGATCTCGTCAGAAGCCTAGCTCCCGTTGACAAACCGAACGAACTCTGGCAGGCGACTTCTTCTTCCCCAGCCTCAGTATTCTCCTCTGTACAAAGGGTATAAAGACATCTGCCCCCAGGGCTGTGCTGAGGATTAGAATTGTGTGTGTAAAGTGGGAACGCCCAGCCTGGCACCTAGCAGGCTCTTGAGCTGTGGTGGCCGTTACTGGACCGATGTGACTGTGGATATGGAATGTTCGGTGCTGCCTGGCACACAGTAGGCCCTACACACGTGGCCGTTCATTCATTCAACAACTCGTTTTTGGTCTTTGAACTGTGTTGCAGGCATGTGTTCTCACTCCTTTTTGTCTTCTTTTGGCACCCCTAGAGACTAAGAGTTGAATGGAGCCTTCATATTCTGCTGTGTAAAGCACTGACTACGTGCCAGGTACCCGGCTGGGGGCCATGTGCATGATCTCTTACTTAATTCCTATGCCCACCCCCTGACACATTATTATTAGCCCCACTATGTGACCAAGAAGATGGAGACACAGCAAAGTCAAGTAATTTTCCCAGACTGGGGCTAAGGGGTGGGTTGGGTTTTGAATCCGCAGAACTAAGGACTTGTTGATCCCACTTCTGGGTCAGGAAGGACTTGGAGGCGCCCCTTTCCTTTCTGACCCCACACTCCTCCGTTATTGGAGAAGGCACTGCAGTCAACCGTCTATCAGGTGCTCAGCAGCAGACGTGAGGGAAGCCCCTGGGTGGGGACAGTGGTGACCAGGCTGCACGTGTCCCTTGGGTAATGGTTGCCCTATGGCAGTGCAGGCCCAATGTCTCCAGAACTTCTGATTTTTTTTTTTTAAATATTTTATTTATTTATTTGACAGACAGAAATCACAAGTAGGCAGAGAGGCAGGCAGAGCGGGGGGAAAGCAGGCTCCCCAATGAACAGAGAGCCCGATGTGGGGCTAGATCCCAGGACCCTGGGATCACGACCCGAGCTGAAGGCAGAGGCCTCAACCCACTGAGCCACCCAGGTGCCCCAGAAGTTCTGATTTTTAAATATAGGTCATAAATTAAGATTTTGAAATATAAAAACATCCCAAGTTAAAATTGGTGGCAACAGAATTAAAAAAAAAAAAAAATCCTTATGCAAGGCAAAACACCTTGTACCTATTTGCTGAATTTGTCCCTCAGGCAGCTGGTCTGCAGCCTCTGGACATTTGCCTTGTGCAGGGAGAAAGCTGAGGGCTGAGGAGGAGGAAGCCAGAGGCCTCAGCCCTGCCTGACCCTCCCTGACCCCGCCATCACTGCCCTGACCCTCCCTGGGCAGCCCTCTGCTTGTTCCCCATGCCATTAACGTCCCTCCCCAGTTCTTCCTGGGAAAGCCACTGAGGCTCAGGGGGCCAGGGCTATGTCGGTGGGGTGTGGGTGTGTGTGTGGGGTGTGGGTGTGTGTGAGAGGGGCTTTGCTGGAAGACAGGGACTTGGTCCTTCCCAGGGCCAAGGAACACCAACTCTGCTCACACCTTGAGCAAGTCAAGGAAAAAAATCAAAGCCTCAGAATCAAGTCCCTAATATTCAGCACATCACCGGGTTCCTTCTTCTGCCTTTCCCTCCCCCTTCATCCCTCCTCCCCCTTCCGCTTCCTGTCCACCCTCTTCTCTTATTTCCTCTCCCCTCCCCTCCCCTGGCTCCCTGGTTTCCACAACATTTCCTTTAGCAACGTTGGTCTTGGACAACCGCAGACCCCGTGAGGTTTCTCAAGGGGCACAGAGCCGTGATCCAGAAATATTCAGACTGGGTTTCCCAGACGTCCAGGGGTGGCCTGTTGTATCCGCTCAACAAACCTGGGGGAGCTCTTGCTCTCGCTGGGCACGCTGTTCACTCATCCATTCAGCATCAGTCCTCAGACGGCCTTTACCTTCTCATAGCGTAAGAGCGAAACGCAGACTCCTCACCTTGGCCTACAGGGGCCCACACCATCTGGCCACAGCTCCTCTGTCTACTTTTCTACCCCAGTCTCCTGCCTCATGCCCCCTCATCCACCCTGGCCTCCTTGTCATCCTCAAACCCACCACACACTCTCCCTGTAGCGACTTTGACTTGCAGAGATGAAGTCCCCCCCACCCCCACCCCCCACTCCGGTCAGGGAACTCAGAAAACAAGAGGCAGTTATGTGACAGAGCCAGCATAGGTGACTGTGGGAGGTCTGACAAGGGGGTTAATCCAGGCAGACTTCCTGGAGGAGGCAAAAGAGGCTGAGTTTTGAAGAACAAATCAGAGTTAGCCAGGTCAGAGGCAGATGGGAGCAGATGGGGGGTGGGGTGAGAAAGGTGTTCCAGGCAGAGGGAGTCCCTTGGGCAAAGCCCGGGGCACATGGGGCACTCTTGTTGGAATTGCAGTGGGCACGGTCATGCCTGCAGGCAAAGCTCACAGCCAGCCAGTCTCAGTGCTATGCATTTGCTGGGATCCCTTAGACAGATGACGTAAGCTCTGTGCTTCCATTTCCCTGCTTGTAGAATGGAAAGAATAGTAGTCCCTGTTTTATGGGGTTGTTAGGAGGCAAATGGGTTAAGACGCAGGTGGGTCTCAGCACGGCCTGGCACGCAGTGCACGCTAGTCAGCGTCAGCTCCTCTTAGTGGGAAAGCCTGTGAGCAGCTGGCTAAGAGGCAGGGTTCCTCTCAAAGGCCGGGAGGCAGAGCAGGGGTGCAGTCAGATTGGCAAGATTGGAGGAGCCAGGAGGCGGCTGCCTGGAAGGAGAAGCTGGAGGCTGGGGGTGGGGGTGGGCAGTGGACTGGGGGAGCCTGGCTAGTACCTCATGGTTAAGAAAGTGGGCTTGAGCCAGACCACTGGGGATGCAAATCCCAGCTTTGCCGCTTACTTGCTCTAGAATCTTGACAGGTGTCTGAACTCAGTTTCCCGATCTGTAAAGTGGGCGTGACAATAGTACCCACCCCAGAGAGTCGTGATGAATAGAAATGAATTCATTCATGAGAATCGTTTAGAACATCATGAGTACTTAACATCCGTCTGATCAGCTAGGATAATTATTAAATATAAAGTTAGTGGATGAAAGGAAAATCTGCTGACGCTATTTTTGCCTGGGACAAAAAGGATCTCCTACCTTGGCAGCCAAGCTGTGTGGGAAGCCTAGGGGTGGGGAGCTGTGTCGTGTAGGCTCCTCCTCCACAACAGGTAAATAACTGCTGATCTAAGGGGCCAGCCCCACCATCACCATTGCCCATAAAGAAGAAAACAGGAGCTGCCTGCTTTGTATATGCACGTGAGAGGTCCAGCTTACTCTCCCGGAGGACAACGCTGCTCAGCAGCTGGTAGAGCGAGACTGTCCAGGGTGGGCAAGAGAGGTGCGATGGACCCATGTCTACTTCGCTGGGTTTTCTTCCCTGAGCCTCCCTGCTTCAGGGAGCAGAACTTGCCCAGCTTCAAGAGAAGCCTGGGTTCTCTTCTTTAGTAGCTGTGTGACCTCAGGAGATCTGTCAAGCCTCTCTGATCACCAGTGTTCTCATCTACAGAGTGGGGGTGATGATACCCACCTCCCACAGTTGGTGGGTGGATTGAGAACAATATACAAGTCAAAGGCCCTGGACACTGGGTCCTCTGGGTCTCGCAGAGGGTTCAGCTGTTAATGAATCAATGCTCTGGAAATGGTAGTCATTAAGGACAGAAGTGTGGGGAGTCAAGCAGAACAGTCTCGCTCCCCAGCTTCTCCGCTTGCTGTAGGACGTGGGCGATTCACTGAACCAGAAGTGGCACCTTGCTGGGGAGGAGTAGATGGGATGATGGACAGCAGGGCTTGGTAAATGCTGTCTGGGATCTTACTAGGCATACTGGGGAGGGGTAGCGGATGGGAGAGGATCTACTGTGTGCTTGAGAGGGAGACCCTCTGAGCTACAACGAGGGGCTTGGGTGGTGGGGAGGTACCCGCTAGATCCCCTGAGCAAACTGGGCAGTTCGCAGCAAAGGCAGGCACGGGAGACTTGGAGGAGGGAAGAAGGACAGTGTCCCTGAGAGCAGTGTGATGGGTGTCTGGCAGCAAAGACCAGGCTGGGCAGAGCCTGGAGCCTCCCACCCAGAGAGGAGTGTCTCAGAAGAACTCCCTATTTCCAGTTGGGAGAATGGTCCTGTGCCCCCCTTCTGAATGGCACTGAGTCTTGATATTTGTTTTATAAGGAGTTAATTATAAAAGGAAGAGGTTTTAACACACTATTTGCAATGCATGAACTCTAATGCCTAGCATTTACTGCATGTGCGTGCTAGGGGTGGGTCAGGGACAGCCAGAACCATGACAGGTCCCTGAAGGAGCTAACACTCTAGCGGGGTCGATGATACTTGCCAAGAACTACAGCAAACCAACACCAAATCCATAGGATCCTACGAGATGGTGAGTACTCTGATGCCAACAAAGCAGCGTGACGGAAGAGGAGTCAGGAAGCAGCTTTAAATCCAGGGGGCTGCAGATAGCTCCCTGGCGATTTGACATTGACTTCATCTAATTACAAGAAGGAACAAACCATGTTAAGATCTCGGCTAAGAGTACTGTGGCGGGGGTGAGGGGTGGGGTGGGGGATGGGTGCATGGATGGAATGTGCAAAGGCCCTGGGGTAGAAG
>NW_026739468.1:0-25649 GCF_022355385.1 Mustela nigripes
AATCAATGAAACAAGATCGGATTGGGAGGGAGACAAACCATAAGTGACTCTTAATCTCACAAAACAAACTGAGGGTTGCTGGGGGGAGGGGGTTTGGAGAAGGGGGTGGTGTTATGGACATTGGGGAGGGTATGTGCTTTGGTGAGTGCTGTGAAGTGTGTAAACCTGGCGATTCACAGACCTGTACCCCTGGGGATAAAAATATATGTTTATAAAAAATCAAAAATTAAAAAAAATTAAAAAAAAAGAAATCCCATGCCATGTTTTTATAGAATATAAAGAATATAACGATAATTATGAGCAATCCTGTACCTACAGAAAAACACTTTTTATGTTACAGATTTTTTGTTTTATTTTATTTTTATTATGTTATATTAGTCACCATACAGTGCATCATTAGTTTTTGATATAGTATTCCATGATTCATTTGTTGTGTATAATACCCAGTGCTCCATGCAATCCGTACCCTCCTTAATACCCATCACCAGGCTAATACATCCCCTCACCCACCCACAGCTCCCCTTGAAACTCTCAGTTTGTTTCCCAGAGTCCATAGTCTCTCACGGTTCATCTCTCCCTCTGATTACACGCCTTCATTTTTCACTTCCGTCTCCTAATGCCCTCCATTCTTTCCTTATGTTCCACAAATTAGTGAAACCATATGATAATTGTCTTTCTCTGCTTGACTTGTTTCACTTAGCATAACCTCCTCCAGTTCCATCCATGTTGATGCAAATGGTAGGTATTTATCCTTTCTATTGGCTGAGTAATATTC
This sequence comes from Mustela nigripes, assembly GCF_022355385.1. NCBI lineage: Eukaryota > Metazoa > Chordata > Mammalia > Carnivora > Mustelidae > Mustela > Mustela nigripes. Next base: position 776 of record NW_026739468.1, read on the forward strand.
CATTATATATATATGGACCACATCTTCTTTATCCATTCATCTGTTGAAGGGCATCTTGGCTCCTTCCACAGTTTGGCTATTGTAGACATTGCTGCTATGAACATTGGGCGTGCATGTGGCTGTTCTTTTCACTACATCTGTATCTTTGTGGTAAATACCTAGTAGTGAAAGTCCTGGGTCATAGGGTAGAATTATTTTTAATTTTTTTCTTTTTTTAAGATTTTATTTATTTATTTGACAGAAAGGGAGAGAACAAGCAAGGGGAAGAGAGGGAGAAGCAGGCTCCCCACTGAGCAGGGAGCCCAATGTGGGGCTCAATCCCAGGACCCTGAGATCATGACTTGAGCTGAAGGCAAATGCTTAACCATATGAGTCACCCAGGCACCCCTATTTTTAACTTTTTGATGAGCCTCCACACAGTTTTCCAAAGTGGCTGTACCAACTTGCATTTCCACCAACAGCGTAAGAGGGTTCCACTTTCTCCACAACCTCTTCAATATTTGTTGTTTCTTGCCTTGTCAATTTTTTCCATTCTAACTGGTGTAAGATGTAAGTGTGGTTTTGATTTGAATTTCCCCAATGGCTAATGATATTGAATAATATATTATAATGTTATTGATTTTTCATGTGTCTATTAGCTGTTTGTATGTCTTCTTTGGAGAAGTGTCTGTTCATGCCTTCTGCCCATTTTTTGGCTTGATTATTTGTTTTTTGGGTGTTGAGTTTGAGAAGTTTTTTATAGATCTTGGATACCAGCCCTTTATCTGTAGTGTTATTTGTGAACATCTCACATTTTCTGGGTTGTTTTGTTGACTGTTTCCTTTGATGTGCAGAGGATTTTTTTCTTGATAAATTCCCAAAAGTTCATTTTTGCTTTTTTTCCCCTTGCCTTTGGAGACATGTCTTGAAAGAAGTTGCTGTAGCTGATGTCAGAGAGGTTACTGCCTATTTTCTTTTTGATGGATTCCTGTCTCACATTGAGGTCGTTTATCCATTTAGAGTTTATCTTTGTGTACAGTGGAAGTGAATGGTCGAGTTTCATTCTTCTGTATATAACTGTCCAATTTTCCCAGCACAATTTACTGAAGAGACTGTCTTTTTTCCATTGAATATTTTTCCCTGCTTTGTCAAAGATTAGTTGACCGTAGAGTTGAGGTTCCATATCTGGACTCTTAATTCTGTTCCATTTATCCACGTGTCTGTTTTTTTGTCAGTACCATGCTATCTTGGTGATCACAGCTTTGTAATATAGCTTGAAATCAGGCAACATGATGCCTCAAGCTTTGTTTTTCTTTTTCAACAGTTCCTTGGTGATTCAGGGTCTTTTCTGGTTCCATACAAATTTTAGGATTGTTTGTTCCAGCACTTTGAAAAATGCCATTGGTATTTTGATTGGGATGGCGTTGAAAGTATAGATTGTTTTGGGCAGCATAGACATTTTAACAATATTGATTCTTCTGATCCATGAGCAGGGACCATTTTTGTGCCTTCTTTTCCACCTTTTTGTGCCTTCTCCAATTTCCACCTTTTTGTGCCTTCTTCAATTTCATTCATAAGTGTTCTCTAGTTTCTAGAGTATGGACCCTTCCAGTAATTTGGGGGTAGAATCTTTTGGGTTTGCCACATGAAGTATTGTGCCATCTGCAAAGAGAGAGAGCTTGACTTCTTTGCCAATTTGAATATCTTTTATTTCATTTTGTTGTCTGATTGCCATCACTAGGACTTCTAGTAATATGTTGAACAATAATGGTGAGAGTGTGCATCCATGTCATGTTCCTGATCCTAAGGGAAAGGCTCTCAGCTTTCCCCATTGAGACTGATATTCGCTGTGGGTTTTTCATAGATGGATTTTATCAAATTGAGGAATGTTCCCTCTATCCTTATACTCTGAAGAGTTTTAATCAGGAAGGGATGCTGTATCTTGTCAAATGCTTTTTCTGCATTAATTGGGGAGACCATATGGTTCTTCTCTCTTCTCTTATTAGTGTGTTCTATCACAATGATTGATTTGCAAATGTTGAACCACTCTTGCATCCCAGGGGTAAACCTCACCTGGTCGTGGTGGATAATCCTTTTAACTTACTGTTAGATTATCTTAGCTAGGATCTTGTTGAGAATTTTGGCATCCATATTCATCAAGGATATTGGTCTGAAATTCTCCATTTTGTTATGGTCTTTGCCAGGTTTGGGGATCAAGGAAATGCTGTCCTCATAGAAAGAGTCTGGAAGTTTTCCTTTTGTTTCAGTTTTTTGAAGCAGTTTCAGGAGAATAGGTATTATTTCTTCTTTGAATGTTTAGTAGAATTTCCAGAGAATCCATCAGTCCCTGGACTCTTGTTTATTGGGAGTTTTTTGATCAATGCTTCAATTTCGTTACTGGTTATTGATCTATTCAAGTTGTCAATTACTTCCTGTTTCAGTCTTGGTAGTTTATAGGTTTCCAGGAAGGCATCAATTTCTTCCAGTTTGCTTGGTAATAATTTCTAATAATTATTTCTATTTCCTTGGTGTTAGTCGTGATCTCTCCCCTTTTATTCATCATTTTATTAATTTGGGTCCTTTCTCTCTTTTTTAGGGTAAGTCTGGCTAGTGGCTTATCAATCTTATTAATTCTTTCAAAGAACAAGCTTCTTCCAGTTTTGTTGCTCTGCTCTACTGTATTTCTGGTTTCTAATTTATTGATCTCTCCTCTAATCTTAATTATTTCTCTTCTTGTGCTTGGCTTAGGCTTTATTTGTTCTCTGTCTATTTCTCTAGGGTGTAAAGTTAGTTTGTGTATTCAGGATTTTTTCATTTTTTTCAGTGAGGCTTGGATGGCTACGTATTTCCTCCAGGACTGCCCTTTAGTATCCCATAGGGTTTGGACATATGTGTTTTCATTCTCCTTGATTTCCACAAATTGTTTAGGTTCTTCTTTGATTTGCTGGTTGACCCAGACATTCTTAAGCAGAGTGGTCTTTAGCTTCTAATTATTTGAATTTCTTCCAAATTTTTTCTTGTGATTGAGTTCCAGTTTCAAAGAATTATGGTATGAGAATATTCAGGGAATAATCTCAATCCTTTGATATCAGTGAGCCCTGATTTGTGACCCAGTATGTGGTCTATCTGGAGAAAGTTCCATGTGCATTTAAGAAGAATGGGTATTCTGTGGTTTTAGGGTGGAATGTTCTGTATATATCTATGAGGTCTATCTAGTCCAGTGTGTCATTCAAAATTCTTGTTTCTTTCTTGGTTTTCTGCTTAGATGATCTGCCTATTGCTGAGAGTGAAGTGTTGAGATCTCCTACTATTAACATATTATTACCAATATGTCTCTTTATTTTGGTTAACAGTTGGTTTATGTAATTGGCTGCTCCCATGGTAAGGGCATAGATATTTAAAATTTGTTAGATCCTCATGTTGGATAGACCCTTTAAGAATGAAACAATGTCCTTCTGTATCTCTAACTACAGTCTTTAGCTAAAAATCTAATTAGTCTGATATGAGAATTGCTACCCCAGTTTTCTTTTGAGGTCCATTCGCATGTAAAATGGTTCTCCATCCCTTCACTTTCAGTCTGGATCTATCTTTGGTTTCAGTGAGACTTGTCGACAGCATAGAGATGGGTCATGTCTTTTTGTCTAATCTACCACTCTGTGCTGTTTCATGGGAGCATTTAGGCCATTAATGTTGAGAGTGATTATTGAAAGATATGATTTTGTCATCGTGTTGCCTGTGAAGGCCTTGTTTCTGTTGATTGTATCTATAAATTTCTGGTCTATATCACTCTTGGCATCTTTCTTCTTTTACATTTCTTGCAGGGCTGGCTTAGTGGTCATGTATTCCTTCAGTTTCTGCTGGTATTGGAAGCTCCTTGTCTCTCCATTCATTCTGAATGACAGCCTTGCTGGATAAATTATCCTTGGCTGCATGTTCTTCTCATTTACTACCCTGAATATGTCTTGCCAGCCTGTTCTGGCTTGCCAGGTCTCTATGGACAGGTCTACATTGTTCTGATGTTCCTCCCTCTGTATGTAAAAAAAATCTCTTCCCCCTCGCCACTTTCAAGATTATTTCCTTGGATCTAAGATTTGCAAATTGTACAATTATATGTCATGATGTCAGTCTGCTCTCATGATCTTGGGAGGGGTCCTCTCTGCCTCTTAGACGTAAATGCCTGTTTCCTTCCCCAGATTAGGGAAGTTCTCAGCTACAATTTGTTCAAATATATCTTCTAGACCTCTCTTTCTCTCACCCCCTCAGGGATCCCAATAATTCCAATATTGGAATATTTCATTGAGTCACTAATCTCTCTCAGTTTGATCCCTTGGGTTTTAATTTGTTTTTCTTTTGCCATCTTGATGTCTTTCTTTTCTCTCATTTTATCCACTATCTCACTAATTCATTCTTTGCCTCATTTACCCTGGTAGTCAGTTTAGTATCCAGTGTAGACTGCATTTCATTCATAGCATTTTTAAGTTTGGCCTTATTAGATCTCATCTCTGCCCTTAGAGATTCTATATTGTTGCTAATATTTTTCTCAAGCCTAAATATCACCTTCATAATAATAATAATTGTTGCTCTGAAGTATGTCTTGGACATCTTGGTTATATCCATATCCATATCCATTAGTTCTGTGGCAGAGGCACAGCCTCTCAATCTTTCCTTTGTTAAAGGTTCCTCCTCTTAGTCATTCTGTTGAGGGGTAGTTGATGGAATGTACAGAGTCCAAAGTATTGACCACAACCAAACAAGATGCACCTGTTTTATAGGGACCTTAAGGTTGTCAGCCTCTTGTTCTTCCAGCCTGTCTTCTGGGAGAGGGGCCTGCTACACTGTTACTCAGGAAGCCCTGTTTGGGCAGAGTTGCCCTGCCCCCTGTTTGGGGTTGGTGATGGGCTCAGTAAAAACCAGTGTTTTGCAGCTTTTGATCTAGTCTCTTCCTAGAGTCAGAGTGGAAGTGACCATATCCAAACCTTTGTCTCAGAACAAAGGTTGTTTATGTCTCAGAGAGATCACAGTGCACTCTTCATTGAGCTCTCCAGGCCACAGTGTCTCTCTTTCTGTCTGTGCTACTAAGAACTGCAGCATTCTCAGTTGTGTGCCCCACAGCAGCATTCCCAGCCCTCGCTCCCAAGGTCAGACACATCTCTGCCCTTTGTGCCTCTAAAACTGCAAACCACTGCTGGTTTGCACGTGCACCCCCATAGCTCCAAGTTTCAGTCTGGGAGCTGCCCTAAAGTCCTTTCCCCACAGCTATCGGTCTGTAAGTCTGTGCCTGGTCCCCCATATGGGAGGCTTTGCCTTCCTGGTGCAAGGTCACAGAGGCTCCTTTCCCCTTCCATTATCTTCTGATATCTGCCCACAAAATCACAGCTCCCCACTTCATACCTTGAGACCAGCTGCTGAAGATATTCCGTCTGTAGAGATCCACTTATATCTTCTTACATCTCAGGATGATTTTGTGGGTGTTCAGAATGATCTGGTGGGTATCCAGCTCAATTCAGGGGACAGGCTGAAATAGGGTCCCCTAATCCTCTGCCATCGTTTTTCCTCCTCCTGGAAAAACACTTTTGATAAAATTCATCATTGATTTGTAATCATTTAAAAAAGGCTTTATCCCTGTAGGAATAGAAGTAAACTGCCTTAATCTAATAAGAACAAGTAACTAATCTGAGAATAATCTGTTGATTAGTTGCTGTGAGTATTGTAAATAATGATATGCATAATTATTTTAGATGCCAGCCAAGAACATATTTATTAATGAAATATTGATCACTCCACTAAGATTAGGAATGAGATAAGGATGTCTACTATTACCATTTCTGTTCCACAGAGTACAAATGGTCATAATCAATGCACTAATGCAAGAAAAACATATAAAATACATGAAAATTGGAAAAGTAGAAATATCACTCACAGTATTTAAAGATGGATTTAATTATATATTAAATTATTAACAATAAATTATAAATTATATATTAAGATAATTTACACAATCACACCAAAAAGAATAAAATACTGAGGAATAAACTTGACAAAGGTAATGAAAGACCTGTACTCTGAAAACTATAAAATATGATGAAAGAATCTGAAGATGACCCAAAAAAATCCATGTTCATGGATTGAAAGAATTAATATTGTTAAAATGTCCATAATAATTACACAAATTGCATTACAGGTTCAATGCAATCTGTATCAAAATACAATAACATTTTTCACCAAACTAGAATACATAATCCTAAAATTTGTATGGAACCACAGGAGGCTCTGAATAACCAAACCAATCTTAAGAAAGAACAAAGCTGGAGGTTTTACAATTTCAGGTTTCAAGATATATTACAAAGCTATCATGATCAAAATGGTATGGTACTAGAAAAAAACATACATATAGATTGAAGGAAATTGATAGCCAAGAAATAAACCTACATCTATATGTTAAATTAGACAATGACAAAGGAGACAAGGATATACAACAGGAAAAAGATAGTCTCTTTAATAAATGGTTCTGGGAAAACTGGACAGGTGCATGCAAAAAAATGAAATTGGGCCACTGTCTTGTACCATACACAAAAATAAAACTCAAGGGGTGCTTGTGTTGTTCAGTTGGTTAAGGGTAATTTCAGCTCAAGGTCATGATCTCAGAGTGGTGAGATTGAGCCCTGTGTTGAGCTCCATGTTGGGCATGGATCCTGCTTAAGATTCTGTCTCTCTCTCCCTCTGCCTCTGCCCTCCACCACTCACATTCTCTCTCTCTAAAAAACAAATCAAAACAAAACAAACCCTCAAAATGGACAAAAGACCTAAATGTGAGACCTGAAACCATAAAACTTCTAGAAGAAAACATATGCAGTAATCTCCTTGACATCAGCCTTGGCAACATACTTATGGACATGTCTCCTCAGGCAAGAGAAACAAAAGCAAAAATAATCTGTTAGACTACACCAAAATAAAAAGCTTTTGCACAGTGAAGGAAACTATCAACAAAATGAAAAGATAACCTACGAAATGGGAGAACATATTTACAAATGATCTATTTGATATGTGGTTAGTGACCAAAATATATAAAAACTTACACAGCCTGACACCAAAAATCCCAAATAATCCACTAAAATAGGCAGTGAACCCAAATAGAGATTCTCCAAAGAAGGCATCCCGGTGGCCAACAGATAAATGAAAAGATGCTCAACATCACTAGTTATTAGGAAAATGCAAATCAAAACTACCATGAAACATCACTGCACACCAATCAGAATGGCTGTACATCACATAGAAAAGAAAAATAACGAGTGTTGGCCAGGATGTAGAGGAAAGGGAATGCTCATGCACTTTTGTTGGGAATGTAAATTGGTGCAGCCACTGTGAAAAACAGTATGGAGTTTCTCAAAAATTAAAAATAGAAATATCATACGATCCAGTAATTCCACTGCTGGGTCTTTTATCCAAAGAAAATGAAAAGACAATTCAAAAAGATATATGCCTGCCTATGTTTATTGCAACATTATTTATAATAGTCAAGATGTTGAAACAACCAAGAATCCATTGATAGAAGAATAGATAAAGAAGATGTCTACATACATACAATAGCCTATTATTTCACCAATAAAAAAAATGAAACCTTGCTGCTTGCAGCAACATGGATGGACCTAGAGGGCATAATACACAGTGAAATAAGTCAGAGAAAGACAAATACCATATGGTTTCATTTAATTTGTGGAATCTAAAAAAAATAACCAACTGTACAAACAAATAAAAAAAGCAGGAACAGACCTGTAAATACAGAGAACAAACTAATGATTGCCAGAAGGGAGGAGTGTGATAGGGTGTGCAAAATGGGTGAAGGGGACTGTGTGGGAGGTACAAGCTTACAGTTCTGGATGAAAGGTATAGCATAGGGAATATAGGCTATGCTATTATAACAGAGTTACGTGCTTACAGATGGTAACTACACGGTGTTGAGCATAGCCTAATATATCAAGTTGTAGAATCACTATGTTGTGCACCTAAAACTCATGCAATATTGTATGTTAACTATACCTCGATAAAAAAGAAAGATATAATTTATATATCTCTACAAATAACTTGTAAGAATTAATTTCTAAGTTATGTAATAATGCCAAATAAAATATCAATGTACAAAAATTATTTGCATTTCAACATGTTATCAATAAGGTGTTTAAAAATGAAATAAATTTATCACTTATAATTGCAAAAACATCAAATAGTCTATCTAAAAATTCATGTAAAAAAACATGGATCCATATACACTTCTGCATATAGAAATGAATTTGGGGTGGGTACTGCTGTGAAACATGAAGTAAACAAAAACTTTTTCAAAGATAATAGCATGAAGAACAACAGAAATGCTCATTCATTACTAGTGGGACTACAAAGTGGTATGTTTACTTAGGAAGACAGTTTGACAGTCTTTTACAAAGTTAACACAGTCTTACCATATGATCCAGCAAACATGCTCCTTGGTATTTGCCCAATTGATTTGAAAAGCCAACCCCATACAAAAACCTTCCTGTAAATGTTTATTGCAGCTTTATTGGTAATCTCCCAAAAATGGAAGCAACCAAGATGTCCTTTAAAAGCTGAATGGATAAAATGTGATTCATCACAATATTATTATTCAGAGATATAGAGAAATGAGCTAAAAGGTCACAAAGACAGAGGGCAAAATATCAAAGGCATATTACTAAGTGAAAGAAACCAGTTATGTAACATTCTAGAGAAGATAAAACTATAAAGACGTAGATCAAACATAGTGGATTTTTAGGGGAATAACGTGATTCTTTGTGATAATATAATTGTGAATGCAGTATATTATGCATTTGTCAAAACTCTTAGAACTATGTATCACAAAAAAAATGGATGCAAAATTTTAATTATCATTTAGGAGTTTGGGATATTCCAGAAAGAAATGCAGACTGTGACAAGGAGGTCTAACTGTATTACAAACAAAACAACCGAAAGAATCTCCCTGAAGGGGTTGGGGGGAAGGCGATAAGCTGAGTATTGTTAGAAATGAGCCGCATCTATGAGACAAAAGATATAAGGAACTACACAGAAGCACTGTATTCTAATCGACAAAGTTGTTTCCCATGGGATTATGTGTTACCAATTCTGACAGTTCTATACATGTATACCAGAATGGAACAATTAAGTAAATGTGTGACAGATAGTGGGAGCCAGATTCCTCACTGTTGGAGTGGGAGATTACAATAAAGTGAAAAGAAGGGCCTAAAAATACCCATGGTGGCATCAAACGAATTCATGTTTAGCTTAATGTAGGTACAGATGGTTGTATATAGAAATATTTATAGATCTATTTAAATACACAGGTTATATATCATGTATATTTTCTGCTTTTTGGATAAAATGGCCTAAAAGAAATGACATCCCTATTGTAACTTGCATAGATAGCATCCACATTTTGGTTTCTAATGCTATTCTCTAAAAAAGGGACCAAGGCTCCTTGAAGAAATGGCTGATTCTAAGACTGGGACAGAAAATATACAAGATGAGCCTGGAGCATTTGTAGTGCCAGAAAATAAGAAGTAGCTTAAAAAACAAACCAAAAAACCCAAACCATATTGATAGGAATATCAAAAAAAAAAAAAAAAAAAAAAGGGGGGAACACTGACAGAGCTCCCAGTGACCAAAGCTGAAACAGTTTGAGCAACAAAATGAATAAATAATACTGGATTATTCAGAAATAAATATCACATTTATACATATATAAATAAGAGATTGAATAAATTAATAAATGCAGAAGAGATAAATCTCTCATGCAGAAGAATTCCAAATAATTTAAATAAATACTCTCCACTTCAGGAGGGGAAGCATAACTCTCACTCTGTAGGTATGTGTTGCACATAGTGATTTTCTCCCAAAATGTATGGTAACGGGGCTAAAACTTTATAGTGGAGAAACCTGGCAAACACTAACTTCAGCCAGGTGATTAAAGCCAGTGTCGACAAGTCATTAATCATACTGGTAGTATGTGTGCTTATTATGACGTAATGATAACAGCTCTTTACCTCTGTGATCTCCTCCAAGTACCTATAGTTCCAGCTTATCATGAGAGAAAACATCAGACAAATTCCAGTAAAAAGATATTCTACAAAATACCTGGCCTATACTCAGCAAAACTGCCAAGGCCATTAAAAACAAGGAAAGTCAAGGGGTGCCTGGGTGGCTCTAGTTGGTTGAATGTCTGCCTTTGGTTCAGGTCATGATCCCAGGGTCCTGGGGAGCCTGCTTCTCCCTCTGCCTGCTACTTCATTTGCTTTGTGTGCTCTCTGTCTCTTTCTTTGTCAAATAAATAAAATCTTTAAAAACAAAAACAAAAGCAAAACCAAGGAAAATCAGGAAACTGTCACAGCCAAAGAGAGAGGACAGCTAAATTTAATGTGGAATCCTAGATGAGATCCTGGAACAGAAAAAGGACATTAGGGGAAAATCTAAGGAAATATAAATAAACTATGATCTTTAAGTTAATAATAATGCATCAACACTAGTTCATTAATTATAACACATTTATTGGGGTGCCTGGGTGGCTCAGTGGGTTAAAGCCTCTGCTTTCAGCTCAGGTCATGATTCCAGGGTCCTGGGATCAAGCCCCACATGGGGCCCTCTGCTCAGCAGGGAGCCTGCTTCCTCCTCTCTCTCTGCCTGCTTCTCTGCCTACTTGTGATCTCCATCTGTCAAATAAATAAATAAAATCTTAAAATTGTAACACATTTATTATAATAATGTAAAATGTTAATAATAGCAGAAACTGAAGGTGGGTATATGGAAACCGTACTAGCTTCTTCATTTTTCTGTAAATCTAAAACTTATAAAAATAAGTTCCCTTAATTAACTAAAGTTAAATTAAAAATGTGATGAACATTTAATAACAAATTAGATATAAATGAAGAGAAAATCAAAAGAGATCAGAAAATATCATCCAGAATAAAAGAAAGGAGACAAAAAATAGATAAAATAGAAAAGAGGTTAAGAAGCTAACAGAAGAGAGTGAGTGCCAGACATGAGTTCCTGAAGGAGAGAAAAGAAGGAATGGTGCAGGGCAATACTTCAAAAGGTAATAGCTTACCATGTTCCAGAACTGATGAAAGATCTCAGTCTTCACATTCAAAATCCCAATGAACCGAAGCAGGTTAAATAAGAAAAAACACATACCAAGAATCATCACAGTGAAACTGTAGAAAAATCAAAGAAAAAAAATCACAGTAGCAGCCTTTCGGTTGACAAGTGACTTCTCTAAAGCAAAATTGACAGCTAGATGAATGTCTCTGGTGTCCTAAAAGAGAATGACTAGTAACCTTGAATTAATGTCCAGAGAAGTTATCTTTCAAGAATCAAAGTAAAATGAGCACTTTTTTTCAGATAATCAAAACCCCCAGATGCCTGCTACTTTAAGCCTGTTCATTTTTGCATCAAACTGTATAATTAAATGAGGCTGTGAAATTACCACTCTTAAATCTTTTAAGTTTGTGATGATTCCCCTAATCCCTGCTATTTTCCCTAACAAGGTAGAGTACTGAGATTTATGATGTGCTGCTCAATAGGAAGAGAGGTGTCCAGGGACTTGGCCCTATATAATCATTGGTTTTGGTCGATGGCATCAATGTTGGGATGTTGCCTGCTGTCTACTCAAGATATTACATTCAGGAACTGTTAAAAATAACCATGAAATGGGATTGGAGTTTAGTTTTTCCAGGAGGTTAATGTGAAAACTTCACTGCCCTTTTATAGCTCATAAGCCCCAAATAAGACTCGGGGTTTGAAACAGTGTTTTGGGTTCCCAGCAGTTAGCTCAGAGACAGTGCCTGAAAGCATGTGAAAGATTTGGTATTTTCATTACACTAAGGAAGTACCCTGGTAAGTGGCTTTCGGACCCTCTGATTATGGTTAGGGAAAATCGCACTAGGGCATACATAATGGATATATTTCAGGGTTCATTTTGAAGTCCACCTTGCTTTCCTTTATTAAAGAAGCTCTTGCCTGTGAACGATTTCAGGATTGGGGAATGAGGGAAGATTGAACCCATTTGTTGCAATGGCACCTGACAGCCTTTTGTTCCCCAAACCCGAATTTTTATTTTCATTTTTGATTTTCTTCCAGGAAACTATGTTCAATTGACCATGACAATACTGTGAATCAAAATGTGTTTACTGTGCCTGTCCTACTGCTTCTTATGATAACCATGCTTGCCTCATACGGTGCTGTGGCTTGGCATTTTGTCACCCTGGGGTCTGGAACATCTCTTATTCTCCATAGCAGAACAGTGCGATCTCCCCAAGTCTTGCTATAAATAGGAATTTGATTTTGGATAAGCACAGGTGGTGATTTAATTAACTAATCTAGCCATTTTATTCCATGGAGTGTTACATTTCTTTCTGGGTTTATGGATAGGAATTGTCACCGCCACCTGCCTTATTTTGCCTGGAACCAATTCCAGCCTTTGCTTGTTACTTGTAATGTTGCTACCCTGGGTTAATTAGGGTTTTGGGATGCAAGCAACAGAAACCCATATTAAAAAACGAAGGAGGTTGATCAGGATATTAGTGGAGAAGCTCACGGAATGGTTAGGTTGCTGGGCGCCATATTGGGAAAGCAGAAAGGAATCAAGGATCTCTGAAGAGGGGGCACGGGTGGAGGTGAAAGGGATAGCAGTTAAGGGGGGGGGGGCGATGGGGATCTGAGTCACCATAGTTCATGATCTGTGAATTAGTAGTCCCTCAAAAATTATCATGTTTTTTGCTTCTTTAATCCTGGCAAACTTCTAAACACAGCAAAAATTCAAATGTATGTAGCATACTCCATTGTAATTGCTCTATCAAAAATTCACAAAAGTGTTATTGCAAGTCTATTTTGACATTTCTGAAATCACTTTTTTATTCATCTATTTCCATCAATACAGTAAGAGACAAGAGAACAAATAGTTAAGACAATGAGAATCGTGTTCTATCAAAACTAGTAACAACTATGCTACCTCTAAGCATGACCTTCTTTAATCAGCTTATAAATATCTACCCTCCCCCCCCAAATAATCTTAAGGTAAGAAACTGAGTAATTATTAGAACAGTAGGTACTCAGATTTCTGGTACAAAATCAACTTGGTAAGTTTTATCAAAAGTATTCAAGAACATGCTGTGGCAATTTCCAGGTTTAAGAAGTAAATGTGCTTATTAGATTGGTAATAGGATGCAAAGTTGAATTATCCTACATCTAAAACCAGGTAATTACCATTAGGAAGGCTTTTATAAACTGAATTCAGGAACAAAAGAAGTAGAAAAGTTCACAGACCAAAAAAATGCAGATTTAGGATATTGGAACAAGTATAACAGAAGCGCTTAGGTGGCTCAGTCATTAAGCATCTGCCTTCTGCTCAGGTCCTGATCCCCAAGTCCTGGAATCAAGCTTTGTATTGTGCTCCCTGCTCAGTGGGAAAGCTGCTTCTCCTCTCCACTTCCCCTGCTTGTGTTCCTGCTCTCGCTATCTCTGTCAAATAAATAAATAAATGAAATCTTAAAAAAAAAAAAAATATAGCATATAAGAGCTAAGGAGACAAAAAGAGCTGGATGTTTCAGATCTTCAGAAAAATAAGAAACAATTCACATTTCTTCTTTTCTTTATCTGCTGAGAATATATTGCCTGGATAAATTAAAGTTGATCCCTGGCTGCTAATGTCATTTGGGGAGACACCCCGTTCAAAGCTTCTGGGGGCTTCTGCAGTAAGAAGAGAGTTCCCCCTACCAGGGAACAGAGAGAAACATTTGGATTGGTTGAACTATTTAGAGCTGTATCTAGAAATATCTTGTAAATGGATGGATAATTACCTAAACTGTCTCAGTTGTTTAGAGAAACATCAGACAATTCTAAACTCAGACTAGATTAATGAAGAATAAATTCTTTCTCCGGCCCTTTCTGCTGTGGCTTTTGAGTAACTTGAACTTGCTTGCCAACTTCAGGGCAGGCAAGGAATGAACGCATGTCTTAGCCATAGTTGTGCTCGGGGACTGGTGACCACAAGGATTAAAAGTCAGAGATTGTCTTCCCGAAGTTGTAAAATAGATTCATGGTCAGTGGAGTGGGTACAAAGACTGAAGTGCAGCTCCATGAACTAATTCAGACTAATTATTTCATCCCAAAACAATCAGACTCAGGTTTCCCTTTAATCAAATGAAGATGCTCATCTGTGAGCTCATTCTGGATTGATGTTCCCATGCTCTGTATTTACTCATTAAGGGAGAATTATTTTATAATGAAAAAAAATTACTGTCACGTATTTCTTTTAAACAATTTTGTCTTCGTCCAGTACTGTCAGACTGAATGCTTATTCGCTGTTAACACTAGGGGTCAGGCTAAGAATAGTCGTTTTCTATGCTATTATGATCTCTATCAGATAGTATAAGTACCTTGAAATTTCAATTTTTTTAGTTATGTGTTCTGAATTTCTATTATATATTGCCAGATTACTCATGCATGATTTTAAGAAAAAAAAATAAAGATTTTCCCTAAAAACTAAAAAAGTAAGGAAATAAAAATACACTTTCAGAGTTTTTAATGCCAGTATTACAAATGAAAGTCTAACAGGCATTTTGAAAGTAAATCTTACAACCCTATGCAGAGTTAGCAATCTCCATTACCTCTACCGAAATACACTACTGTTATGTGCATTTTCCTAACCTTCCCTACTTCTTGCTCCTATTCTTTTCTCTACCCTGTGGAATTATACAGACTATGACAAAAGCAAGAGTTTGCCACAAACTCAAAATAATCTTGAAAGTCAAATAAATGCAGTCATAAAGATGGGAAATTAATAGGATCCACTTTAAAGTTATTTTCCAGTGGATTTTTACCATCATTTTAACATCTTTATGGCTCTAGGTATTTATGTTTGTTAACTGATTAAGAGTATAGGGGCTCCATATACACAAGCGGTCTCTCACACAAATGCACACAGAAATACACACAGTTTGATTTTGCATAGAATTGGTAAGTTATTTCCCTTTCCATCAGTAATTCAAGCAGAGCAGGGAAAAGTATAAAGGTGTGGGCACAGCTCAAAAGAGTTCAGAAAACATTTACAGCTTCATGGGCTATAAAAGTAGAACTGTTCTCAAAGACAATATAAACTGCATTCCTTGATCGAACCTGCAGGGAAATGAAAAAAACATCTTCTGTGTGCATCCCCATCATTCATTTGTCACTTATGTGCCAAGGTAGTGGCAACTGTGTTTCTTTTTAACCAGTATGAGTTAGTGCTAGTGGATCTTTAAGACATTTGTACCCACTGAAAGAAGAGATTCTTCAAGAAATTATTCTTTTTTCAAAGAACCAATGTAATCAGCCATCTCCATGTGACAGTTTTTGCCTGAAGAAGTTTGTTAAGAAGTTAAGACACTGTGCAGCAGACAGGAAAGATCTTCCTAAGCGAAGTTTTTGCGCTTGAGGCAAATACACGGAGCTCCAGGAAAAGGAGCCATTCTCCTGTCAGTCACTTCAAGCATGCCCTGACCCAGTGTGCTTCCTAACTGCCTTTCATGCTCTCGGAAAGCTGAGGGCCGGGCAAGCTCTGGCAGCCAGAATGTTTGGATCAATTGACCTTTTATGTCTTTTATTGTTTCCGCTGCCCTTTAAATTCCCCATTAATGCTCTGTTTTCTCCAGAGCATCTTTTCAAACCTAGAGAAGTAGGGTATCTCTTTGTGGACAGAAAATGCTGACACCTCACAGATGAAGCTTGACAGGTGAAGGGCTAAGAACAGAGCAGACATTCCCTCCCTCTTTCTAATGTTGCTGGTGGAATAGAGAACACCTCTTCATTCACCTGAAGTTTTGGGCAGAAGCCCTCTGCCTTCTCTTCCAGTGGTGAGGTTAGAATAGAATGGATTTTTTTTTTTTTTAAGTTGAGTACATTTCTTAGAACTGTTGCCACCTTTATTCACTGACCACACAGTAGCTGGGTGAGACGCTTTTCTGTTGTTCTGGTCCTCTTGACCCTGAGAAGCTACTCTCCTGGGCTTTCTACACCATCCATGCTTATGCTCTCTCTAAACCTGAACAGTGTGGACCATTGAACCCTGAGGATGGAGAACTTCTTTGTTCCCTGACACAGTCAGCCAGAGGGAAAAGGAGATACCAGACAAAACAGTGGATATTTTTCTGTATGTTGAATAACAGCGTTAGTTTGGTGAAACATTGGAAAATACCAGGTCAGCCTGTTGACATTAACATTTTTTAGTTTACACAAATGCAAGGCAAAGAAATTTCAATTTAGTCTTTGTCTGTCCTCCAGCTGATTATGATCTAGAATGTCCCCACTGATACAGATAAGAAAATATTCAAATGCTTTAGCATTACTAAGGATGTCTGGAATTATGTGCTCGTGATGTGCATATTCTTCACGTGTATAGATCTTAATTGCTTGGTTCTCTTTATATATACATTTATGTGTTCATTAAACATCTTGGGAATTATTCATAATAAGTAAATATACTATAGTGACTTCTGATTTAAGAAGGTCTTGCTGTGGATCTGTTTGGTAAAGTAAATAATCCTTGCCTAATTATTTATCCCATGTATTTATATTAGTATTTGGCGTTTGATACATTTAAATAACATGAGTTACATAAATACATGGAGTATTTTGTGTTTATAAGAGATAAGTAAAAATGTAAAGGCACAATTGGTATCATGAAGATATATTATTTAAGTACAGAATTGCAGCATGGCATTACTTTGTTAATAAAATTAAAAGCTTTCTTTTAATAGCTGAATTAAAGCCCACCTATGCTTACTGATATACTGATAAGACAACTCGTATTTTGTAATTTTTATACATTTTTACAATTATGTATTTAATTATACAATTGTTCTATGTGTCGTGTCATTTCTTGCTGCATTGATTGTGTTTACTTTCCATTTTATATTTCATTTACTATTTAGACTAGTTGATTTTTTTTTCTAGTAATAACCTTGTACTTAAGCCTTTCTAATGCTCTTAGTGCCCTGATTTCTTTTATAAACATAATTATTTGTTGATTTTTAGTAGTATCTTTTGGCTTTGCCTATTGCCTATACAAAAATCACTGAGCTTATTACACGTTCCTCTTTTGCTCTCCTTTCTTCCATTATTTTAGTTGCATTATTTTTACTTTGTGAGAACACAAATACTTATTTACCATTGTTTCACCTTCCTGCATACCTTAGCCTCAATTTTAGTTCTACACTTCAATAGAATAAATGCTTATCACAATTCCTTTTGCTGAAGAGTTTGCATTATCTCTTGGTTGGCTCATTCTCTAGAAGATTCTTCAAGAGCTTGAGATTAAAGTATAACCTGGGTTCCTGGACATGTAAAGCCATTTTTCTATATCCTTGATAGTTAAATGACGGGTTTTCTGAGTATAAAATCTTTGATTCACTTTCTTTTCATGGAAAAATGCTACCTTTTTTTTTTTTTTTTGCTTTTTATGTTGCTTTTAAGAAATCCATTGTCAGTCTAATTCTCTTGTCCTTTTAAATTATTGATCATTTTGCCTGTAAGTCGAAAGGATTTGCTTGTAAGTCCTAAAGATTTTTTTAAATCATTAAAGTCTTATGGATTTATTAACATACATCTTGGAGTTAACCATTGTTAAGGTCCAATCTGGCCAGCTCTCTCGCCTTTAAAAGTATCGTATGTCAAAACATACCTTACCACAGCGAGTGAGTGCAAATAATTCAAAGGATGATAGCTCAGGCAAATGCAAAGTGAGGGGAGTCCCTCAGCCAGGACCTTTTGATGTCTAGGCCTAGAGAGAGACAAAAGGTCTTGGTTCTATGTATATATGACAGGAACCCACCAGGGAATTTTGAATAATGCACACAGAAATACACACAATATGCCAAGGGTGGACCGACTTCTAGCAGTCGCCCTAGTGTGGGGGTAGGCAGATGAGGAGGTAGAGCAGCTGTGATTCCAGCTGAGGTATCTGCTGCTGTCATCCTAGAAGTGTTAACAGTTCAACCCCAGTGTCACTTTGCTGTGAGTGACTTACCGCCTCCAGCTTTATTTCTCCAGAGGCATTTCCAGAAAGGCTCTCAGGTACCTACTGGGTGTTTTCTATAGTTAGAAAGAGTTTTCATTTTATTTCCAGGAATTTTTATATTAAGAAATTAAATATGTGTTCTGTTTTATTATTTTGTTTTTCAATGTCAGAGACTCCCTATTATATGATTTTTTCATATTTGTTTATTTTGCATTTTAACCATTTTGCTCCTCACCCTTTTGACTTCTTAGGTTTACTCATTTTTATTCCTCTGATTACTTTCCTACCTTTCTCCAAAGTCCCTTATTAAATATTTGTTAAAGTCTTTTCTCCCTGGGGCACCTCATATCATTCAGACATCGATGCTATTCTACTTTCTTCTCCTGCCCCACTCCCTCCCCCCTTTTCCACCTTCCCTTCTTCTCCCGTCCCTGTCCCTCCCCCACCTCTTCCTTCTTTTCCTCCACTTCTTCTCTGAGTCCGATCAGCTTATATTTTATTTCTTTCTTAACATATACTTTTCTTATTTTGGCTATAGGTTCACAAATGCTTGTCTGAGGTTATATAATGCAGTTTGCAATATTATGTAAGAGTTTTCTTCTGCTTTGTGGTTGGTTTCCTGAGAGAGAACTTGCATCGGGTGAAACATTTGATTCCCTCTGTTTTCCTCCTGCAGGAGCAGTGCGTGGGTATGACAGTCCAAGTCCGTGCCCTTAGCGGACAGGGTGCCGGTGGAATGGGTTGCAAAGTTCCTGTTTCACGAATGGGAAATTCTTGGTTTGTTTGGTGTATTTGGTTCATGTGAGAAGAGCTTGGATGCCCTTGATTTTATTGTTTTTATTCTTTTTTCTAGCAGGATCCCAATATTCCCCCTTTGCTTCTTTTTTTCTTCTTTCGCCTTTCAGCCCACAGCGGAGGCCATTCCCTTTCTGGTACACTCATCCCTCAAAAACAGTGTTTCTCAGTCTCGTCACTTTGAGCCCCACACACTCTTATGTCCCTTCTCTGCTATCAGTGCTCTGATTTATCAGAAATACATTTCAGGGGGCGCCTGGGTGTCTCAGTCAGTTAAGCATCTGCCTTCAGCTCAAGTCATGATCCCAGGGTCCTGGATCAAGCCTAGTGTAGGGCTCCCCACCTAGCACGGAGCCTGCTTCTTCCTCTCCCTCTGCTGCTCCCCCTGCTTCTGCTCACACTCTCTCTCCCTCTCTCAAATAAATAAATGATCTTTAAAAAAAGAAATATTTAAATATTTTTCAGTTATTTCACACTTACAGTGGACTTTATCTTTCTGAGGGGATCTTAGATCAACCACAGACGTTTCTCCTCCAATCCTCTCCTCCTCAGCAGCCTTCACAGCCTTCCTCCTAGCGCCCTCCCCGTCTCCGCCTGCTGAAAATTGGCATTTACTTACAGGTCACTGGAAGTTTGTGGTGTTCTCTGAATTCTAGTTAGGCCATTTTCCTGGTTTTATTTGTAATATTGAGTGAGAAATAATACAAAGGAATAGCCAGTGGGGAGAATGTAGTGTCACAAAGGCAAGGGATACAATTGTCTCAAGAACAGTGGAGTAGTCTATGTGGCTACAAGAAGGTTGATTAAGCTGAAGATTAAAAACGAAACGTTGGTTTAGCGTCATCAGTGGCCTTAAAAAGAGTCTCACTAGTGAGCAGTGGGTACAAAAGACAGAGAAAACAACAGGAGAAAATGGATACAGTACATACAGCAACTACAGAACACTTAATTGAGAAGATTAATTATAAAAGGTGTTTATATTAATTATATTTATATTAATTAGGTGTGTATTTAATGTGTGGTAACTGAAGGCACTGGGGGGTCAAAGTTTTTGCTTGCTTGTTTCAACTTTTAATTTAAGCATATACTTCCAAAAGCTACATGAATCTTAAATATACTTGATGAATTTTCAGTAACTCAGCAGCCTGTAGACCAAAGAATAGAATGTTACCACCTTCCTACAAGCCCCAGAATTCCATGCTGTCATTAATTACCCTCAGGAGATCAATCTCTATACTAATGTCTGACACTAGTGTTGACAACTCTTTCATGTCTTTCTTTGCAGTGCACTGTATTTGTGAGAATTACTCACTTTGTTGTAAGTTTTTCATTCTCATTCATTGATGTTTAATGTCCTACTATTGAATATACCACAATTTATTTATTTATTAATATGTTGAAGGGAATCTGGGTATTTACACGTGTTGGACTATTATGAATAAAGTTGCTAGTACTAGTCATAATTTTCTAGGTTATAGCGGCGTATTTTCTAGTATATGACTTTTGGTGAACACATGATGAATTTATCTAGAAATGGAATTGCTGGGTCATAGAAGACATACATATGACTATAGCCAAACAATTCTACAAATTGTTTTTTCTTAAAGCACTGTATAAGAGTTCCAGATGTTGAATAATTTTGTCAACATGCAGTTGCCATTTTAAGATTTCATTTTATCAATTGCGCTATGGTTTTAATTTGCATTTCACTGAACACCAGCGAAATCATCTGTTTATTGGCCCACTGCACATTGTCTTTGAGAGGTGTCATTTCTAGCCTTTTGCTCATTTTTCTCTTTGATTAACTCTCTTTTCCTCACTGATTTGTAGATATCCTTTTTACATTCTGAGTATGAGTGATTCACTGATGTATACAAATCTATTTTAGGATATGGGAAATTTTAAGTATATTTGTGTATTGATGGCAATAATTTAGCACCTCAAAATACAGAAGTAAAATTGCAGGAGAGAAAGTCTTGAGTAGGCAGTAGGTGATAGGAACGTCTAGTAGGAGGGGTTGGCCATTGTGCCTATCTTGTATTTAACTTACATCTTTGTTTAGAGTTAAATGTTTCTATTATACTATTGTAGATGTGATATTTTAATTCAATAAAATTGTATCCATGTATTGGAATACCTTTACCTTCTACATAAGGAGAATCTTGATTTAAAAAATAATAAAAGAAAGGCTTTTTGCATGTATATAGAAAGGTCACGTATTTTCTGCTGTGCTCACTGGCTTTCTCTTATGAGAACATATGCCACTGTGCCATGGTATTAAGTCTTAGAATATTATCATTGAATCATTTAACATTTTCTTTTTTGCTGTTCTTCTTTAAGCTAGTCCTTCAAAAAATATTCATTGTATCTGATTATATTCTTGTCTTCTTTTAAAATTTCAGTGGTTTTATGGAATATTCTGAAGTATATTTTCAATTACTCACTTGAAATTTTCTTTTTTTCTTACATTTTATTTTTGTCTTTATTTTAGCAAGCTTTTAATTCTTTGGAATTTTAAATATCTCTCTTTTACCTCATTTATTTATATTAGTCTCTATGATTTCTTTCATATTTTTATTTTTGCTAATTTTTAAGCTTTTTAAATTTAACTATATATAGAAATATTTTAAGAGCAGGAATTTAAGTAATTCATGCCCTAGTTTGAACAGTTTTGTTCCTTCATTTGGTTTTCAATGGATCTTTGGCCCTTTCCAACCCTTTCTGTAGCAAAATGTGTAATCTAAAATCCATAGTCTCGGCTTGCACAGTTATGGGTCATAAGACAATTTTTATAATAGGTGGCCATTGAAAAGAAGAAAGAAGTTGACTGATAATTAATTCTATTCAAAGAAGGTGCCTCCATTCTAGATTAATTTAATCAAATCATAAGCCTTTGTGAGGTTTAGGTGATTTCTTTTACACTTCTGTATACTAAGGAGAGGTTGACTAGGGCCAAGGTTCTTCATTATATCATCTCAGATGAAGACAGTTTCTTCTCTGTGGGATCACCTAACAAACAAAAAACAATCTCCAGAAAAAGCAGCATGACCTTGTTTGATATTTCAGAGCAAAAAGAATCCTGACTTCCTCTTTTACTTTAGCTCTCAGCTGTCCTGAGAGGAGGGTAAACTTCTTAGTACTTATGCTTATGATTTTAGAAAGCATCATTTTTTAACAAGACATCTGTCTCTGAAAAGTTAGCTGGAAAGCATTCAGGAGATAAGTCTCAGTGGCCTTTCATTGATAACCAAACTCATTATCATCTCATTCTGAGTCCTTCTCTGAGGGAAATAGCTTTCCCTCAGTCGGTTCTGCCCCACTTCCTCCCTCACTCTGGGATATTTTCCATCTGCCTTGTGCTATAATCGCCCCTCCAAATGTCCTCTGTCCGGTAGGATTATAGATCCTTAGTTATCTTCATTGTTCATTATCAGTTACCCAAATGTGAAAGTTTATATGGTAATTCTCCTCAGCTGACTTCTCAGTTTGCCATGCACCTCTGCATAAAATGTACTCTAGAAGCTGGAGGACTTTTCTACCAATAGAACTGGTGAAACTTGAGGTGTCTTAACCTGCATTAGGCTTGCCATATCCAGTAAGCAAATATGTCTTTTGAACCATGGTTGCATACTTTTTCTTTCTAAATTTCTGTAAAGCAAGTGATAGCCTATTTTTATATTGGAAAAACTCCCAGACAATACTTCCCAGTGGCTAACATTACAATTATAATAATACAGGTCTTTTATTTTTCCTCTTTGACTCCAATATTTTTCTTCTTCTTCTAGATGCCTAGATTTAAAAATATAAATTCTCTTTCTCCAAAACTTTTGGCTCTTTCCTCTCTGGCTATAAAGGAAAAAAAAAAAAAAAGTAGAGATAAGAGACCTGGCCATCTTAATTCTAATTAGTGAAGGTGGGAGGAAGGTGGCAGATTATCATTGACCTCACAAGCAAACATTTTATTTTTTTCCCATTTTGCTGTTGATACTTCATAGCAAAAGATAGCATGCCTTATCATTTATAGCTCTCCTACCAAAATTATCTAGGGTCTTGCTTTTACAAAGAATGCTTCTGTCGGTGGTATCATCTATATCCTGACAACTGGCATAATTATTTCCCATGATCAGAATACCATACTTGGTAATGACATTATTAAAGACTTATGATTGGTCGATCGAGACTTGGAAGGTTGATTTCCCATGGGCTGCTGATTTCCTGATACCCTTCTGACTCCAAGGAAAATACACCTGACCAAATAGACCAATGAGTCAAAGAAAGAAGTCAGCACTCGAAATCTAAAACAGTAAGGTGAATTTGTTGCTTATTGGACAAAGAAGAATTGCACTTGCAGGATACAGTCTCTCTGAATAAAGCAAATGCTATTCTCATATATGTTTGGAGAAGCATGAGTTTCGGGATCAGTGATGTACAAAAGCAAGACCTGTTAGGGATTCACTGATCTTTAGCTGTGGACCGTTGTTTATTAGACTGTGGCCACTGCTGCTACTTTCAGAATATGGGGCTGTCACAAAATGTCTGGCATCCAGATGTATGATTACTGATTTATGGTTTTCATTGATCAATTGAGATTGTTTAATGCCAGATCTGGGAGTTACTTGTTACTATGACCAAAAAACAATCAATCTTTTCCTAGGGAAATTAAAATGTTTTATTTTTCATGAGATATTTTTACACACTGATTTGTACTAGAGTTATAGGTGCCATGTTTCATCTGCTTGACTATATTTTAGCTCCTTGAGGGACCTTGCCTTATAAAATGATATCCCCAAAGCACCCTGCATAGCACCTTATAAAAGCAAGTCCTCAGTGTGTTGAGAGATGCTACATGACCAGCCTCTGTAGGAACTTAGCCACAGTACTATCAGACAAGAAGCAGAGAATCCTTTTCATGGCTTCAAAGAAACATGAATGTGTAAATAAACAAAATATTCAGGCAGAGGTTGCTATAGTCACATCAGACATCAAATCCCCTAGGATACAGAAAAGAGAAAGAAAACTGGGATAGAAACCAAAGCAAAACTAGAAGGCACAGTTCTATAGGATCTTCTTAGTCTCTCTGGCTCCTCAAACCTGTATTCCTCTATGAACTCACCTGCAAGTCCAAGTCTGGCCTAGCTTCTCAGCGAATAAGATCCTCCTCATTTTTCTTTGCTCTACCTTTCCCCAGCTCAACAGCAACTCAACATAATTAAGCTAAGTTTTAATAATAGATCAAAAAGCTAATAGAGATGTGATCTATTGCAGAACATAGGGCTCTCTTTGTGTCTCCACAAGCCGTGCAGTGTTGAGCACTGTGTACTCATGCTGGTAGCCCTGAGTCTTACACACTTGGTCCACCCACTGATGCTAATTTAAAAGATTAGGCATCTTTCAGGGCTCCAGACCCACCTGTGAGTCCAGAGATTCATCTTAAAAGTTTCTGTACTCTCGTTTACTCTAGCTTACTTTGACTTGCAAAAACAAGGCTGGAATTGTTGAGGCTCCTTGAATATCTGAGAATGCCTAGTTTTGTGCTCTGAGACAAGCCTCTAAGACCAAATCAGCAACTGCCAGATCCTCAACTCAAGGAGGAGCGACCCTAGGGGGTCCCGTGTCTTCTCTCATCGCGCTGTGTATTTTTCAGCATTCTTTTCATCCTGAACTCAAACACTCACAAGATGTAACTGACATTTAAATATTTAAAAGGTTGGCTGATGAGAAGCGGATACAAAAGCAGTTTTGGATATTAAGAGGCATTGCTCTAACAACACAGTTTATAGTGCTGTGCGACCATGTGAACACCTCTATTAGAAACATCTGTTATAAATTGAATAGTGAGTAAGATAAGAGGCAAAGTAACACAATCCATGCTTAGTATCAAATTGAAAACCAATGGAAAGGGGCGCCTGGGTGGCTCGATGGGTTAAGCCGCTGCCTTCAGCTCAGGTCATGATCTCAGGGTCCTGGGATCGAGTCCCGCATCAGGCTCTCTGCTCAGCAGGGCGCCTGCTTCCCTCTCTCTCTCTCTCTCTCTCTGGCTGCCTCTCCGTC
>NW_026739469.1:0-18434 GCF_022355385.1 Mustela nigripes
TTTTTTTTTTTAAAGAACGAAAACCCAACTCCAAACTCCTGTTTGTTTCCTAAAGAAACAGGGAACCCTGAGAATCCAGGTCAGGAGTCAAATGCCTCCTCTTTGCTACAACCTTCTTTTCTCAACTTTCATAGAGCCTTAGTGCCCAGCTCTGTGATGTTGCCATGGAAAATTTACCAGCCCAGTGAGAATCAAGTGGAAAACCATTGCCCCAGAACTCTGCTCACATCCTCCATAGCCTGACAGTCTTCGTGTACTCCCCTGAGGGCCAGTTCAATAGTTGACATCAGAGGTCAGAAGCCACAGCCAAGGGAGCCGGTAAATCAGGGGTTCTCAGCCTTATCTGCTCTTAAGAATCACCCCTGGAGTTTTAACATATTAAAGGTCTTGGCCCTCCCTCTGTTATAATTTAATTGGTCTGGGGAACCATCTAGGTCTTAGTAATTTTCCCATTTTTTTTATTTTTAATCATTTAAAAACAATTTTAGGTTCACAGCAAAATAGAGGGGGAAGGCAGAGAGACTTCCCATTTACCACTAGCCCCCACATATTCACAGTCTCCTCTCTTATCATATCCCCCACTAGAGTGATACAACGGTCACAACTGATGAACTTACAATGACATGTCATAATCCCCCAAATCCATAATTCACAATATGGTTCACTCTTGGTGTTGCACATTGTATGGGTTTGGGCAAACGTGTAATGACATGTATCCACCAGTATCAGAGAAGTTTCAGTGCCCTAAAAACCCTCTGTGCTCCGCCCGTTCATCCCTCCTCTAAACTCAACTCCAGGCAACCACTGACCTTAGTCATTTTTAGATGCTCTCTGGAATTGGGAGCATTCACAGGCTCCTGTGCTCTGCAAGTGCGTGGGGCCAGAGTAAAGATCTGTAGCCCCATGTCTGGTTCCATGTTAAGCATTCTGCATGCACGCTCTTATGGAATTCTCTCAATCCCCTGGGATAGTTACTCTGATCCTCATTTTACTGATGAGAAAACTGAAGCACAGAGAGGTTGAGCAAGTTGCCTAAGGTCACACCTCTAGCAAGTCCCACTGGGACTCTCAGGCTCCAAAGCTGAGACACATCACTCCCTGCCCTACAACATATTGTAGCTACATAATTTCTGTGCCTCGAAGTTAAAACCTGTGGTGTTAGTACCCTCATCTCAGTGGTCATAGACTCTTCAAGTCCAGGCAGGAACATTAGGGCATCAATCTGGTACCTGGAAACTTGAGAAAAGCTTAGGTCTGCTACCATAGAAACAAAGCTATAGGTGCTTGTAGCCTACTTCCAAAGAGGAATGGAAAACACAACACCTTTATATGAAAAGTCCCCTTCTCCAAGGCAGGACTTCACAATCCATTTCCTATATCAGGGGTCTCCCATCACATGGTAAGGAATGGGAACATCCACGAGAGCAAGTTCAATCTCTAGGGATTCATTTTCTAGTAGTTTCCTGAGTTTTAATGTGTCTGTGGCACATAGCCCTACCTAGGGCACTGAAAAGTTTCAAGATGGGCCCTGGCACCAAGGATCTCTTTGTGGTCCTATTTGATAAGTACAAGGTGACAGTGGGCCTAATGCAGAATAACAAAGGGAAAGGAATCTTAACCCAAGAGCTTTGAGTCCATCAGCCTGCTAAACTGTTCCTAAATTGTTCACCTGTCAAAGTCAGGTGACTGTATGCTGGGAAGCTAATGTAGGAGAAAGCCCTGAGGTCACCTCTGTAGGGTACAGATTAAATCACCTGGTGTGCATCTATTGAAATTTGTGTAGGAGACTTAAATAGGCATTAAAACCAGCTTTACAGGGAAAAAGGATAGCCTGACACCAACAGATGGGGGAAAAAATAAAGAAGTAAGGGAACCTTCTTTTCTCCTTGGGATAAAGGGATGGCTGGAGTACTGGGGCAGTTTGTAAGCTCGTTGTATATAAATAAATAACTTTTTTTTTCTTTTTTTCTTAAATCTGGCACTACCTCTTTCTTCCCTTGGAAATACTGACCAAGAATCTTTTATCCCCCCAGTACCTTCCTTCTCTCCATTCCTAACCCCAATTCCAAAATTTGAGATCCTGGAGTACCATGAGTTGCTTCATGTCTAAATAAACCTAAACTCAATGGGGCCCCAAATCCATGTAATAAAAGATAGTTCTTGTCAAATGTAAGGCGATCAAACATACTTGGTTCAAGGCTGCTATTTTTAGCACTGAAAAATCCTACCTGCTGGGACACCGTTCAGGTCCACGCAAACCGGGAGGGGTAGCTGGTCACCCTGTAATGTCGGTCTCCCTAATTTTATCATGTGGACTTCATAGCCAGAAGAGAATACTTGCAGCAATTTGTTCACGAATATTTGCAGCTCCCTTTTCTAGCCATTATACAAACGCTCATTGCAACTTCTTCTGCTCCTGGAGGGATTTCAAGGGTTATGCCCTCTGGCACATCTATGAATTAGGTGAGGAGAGAAGGTTTCCTATAGCTAGTCTGTAGTCCCAGCTAATTTTCAGGATAACCCACTGTTCTGCCTCCTGAGGCATTTATATGACCAAGAGATTTTCATGAATGCATTTGTATTGCGCAAGGGTGTAAATATCTGTTTGTTCTTGGTGAATTTGAGTTCTCTCAGGCGGTTCTGAAAAACCCTAGCTGTGCCTCTGTAAAGAACGTCCGTCCGCACTGGTGTTTTATCTCTTCCTAATGTAATGCGGAAATTATTGTTGATATTTAATGACAAAGCCTTTCCTGAGGAAGAATGAAGAATGAGAAATTCCACTTTCCTCCCCAGCATCCTGTCTCCCTTTCCTTCCAAAATATGTAATTCCACAAAGGTAATTTTTTATCTCAGTTCCGAGACAAAAAGCATGGTTGTATTTAAGAGGCAAAATGTAACCCGTTAAAATCGGATATATTCTACTCAGAAAAAAGTAGATGGGCCAAGAAATTAAAACCACATTTTAATAAAAACTCTTGTAAAAAAAAATCAATACCATTAAAGGTAATTACTGAGCATATTTCATTTTCATGTAAATTCATTTATGGCTAATTTCCTGTGTCTTGTTTTTGTGCTAAGGTGCAGTAGGTACTTAATACTCTTTCTTCTTGTGGGACTGGTCTAAGGCAACACTTTTAAGCAAGGCCATTACAACCACGCACAATGTGATCTTCAGGGCTTGAGTTCCTTATGTGAAATGTAGCTAAATGTTGAAAACAGAAGAGTACGAAATGCAAAGGGCAAGCCATGGAGAAGGGTGATACAGCTGAATCATTCATTTGCCTAAGAGTCACTGAGTCCATAACCAGCTGCAGTGTTAGCTGATCGCATACTACACAGGATTACAGAGCTGAGTAAGACAAAAATGATTCAGACCTATCTTGGTCCCAAGAAACTCAGTTAAACAGGAGCCCATCCATGTTTAACTGAGGCAGGAAAGGAAATAATGCCCCACGTAGGCTTTAAAATTAGAGCCAGTTTTCTGTTGGTAAGTGACTTGGGTTTAGAATCTTATCTTACTGTTAGGCAAATTTAAAAATTAAGCCCCTGAAAATGTTTCCCCGTCATGAAAATCGGCTTGGATTGAGTGCTGGAGTGAAGGACCAGGCAGATCCGGGGCACAGGGACAATGCTGGAATGCCACCTGACTCTGGCTCACCTCGGATGAGGCAATTAGTCCCACGTTATTTGAGTGACCAATTTACTTTTACATTTTAAAGTTGTAAAATGCAAAATGACTTTTTTTCACTTTCTAATTACAAGTAATAAAAATTTAAGGGAATATAAAGTTTAACTTGTCTGTTAATTGAGGGGAAAGAGCCATGCTAAATCAGTCAAGAACGGAATGGTCACCGAAGAAACACGGAAGAAACTGCCCATGAGGATCCCGTTTGCTATTTTAATTAGCATCTGTCAATTAGAAGCGAATGACAGGGGGAAGGAATCCTGATTAATGAAATCATCATCCCAAATTGAAGGAGAAGGTCAAAAAGAACATGTCGTCTCATTTGACTTTGTTTAAAGGGTCTTACACACCTAAATTTCTGGAATCCTCTTAGACCTCATGAGACAGTTAATATGACCACTCAATTAACTTGGATATAATTAACTGCCTACATGGCCCTTCCTAGAACCAAAGCTCTCTGTCAGCAAGATTAGTGCAGCCGGCTCACTTGAGATGGGGGACATGGTTTCCTCTCCTGCATACTGACTGAAGGGGACGAGGGAGGAGACATTACAAGTCCCTCCTCAACCCGGAGTCTGTAGGACATGGCAGTTTCTCTATGATCTGTGCAGAGCATGCAGGGGACCTGTGAGAATATTAGCTGCTCTTTGAACAAATTTCACAGTGCAATAGGCCAATTTCAGCAGCTAGTTTGGCAGCTAAACTAGTATAAGTCATAAAAGGAAGGCTTCTAAAGCACATTCAGTCGCTGAAAAACAGCCAACCCAGTTTCCAACCAATCACCCCTCCTGTGAAGTTAGTAAGCAGGGCATCTGTCCTCCGCCTTAACAAACAAGGCACAGATGCTAATCAGTGCTCAGCCCGGCTCCACTGAATGTGGCTGGCAAGACACCACTTCTGAGGCCCTCCTTTCTGCAAGCTCAGCACAAAGTAAAATCTTTATTTGTTGGCAAAATTTAAATTTTATCCATCAAAACCTTTGCTTCATGCTGTAGTTGAAGGAGTCAAAGATCTCAATGACAAGTTAGGACTGACATCATGCCAAATCGTATGCCCCGCATCCCACCACCTTTTTCTGAAAGGGTAACATGAAAGGGCGACTAGCACCAGCCGTAAATGGCATTTAAACAGGAACTACTTAGAAGTATCTAGATGAGTGGTGAACATTTTAAGGACAGAGGTGAAAACATTTGGAAACATTAAGAGGACCATAAACATATACAATTAGTGTTTTTGTTTGGGTTACTATCTTGGTCATTATAGATGCAGTCCAGGCCTTAGCTGACTCAGGAGTCATTTAGGATAACTGAAAATATTCCAGAACAAAAAGGGCTCAGCAGCTTTCTTAGTGGAAATTAGCAGGATGCAACGTAGGAGGCCTATTCATTGATTGTTTTTAAGTAGAGAAAGAGGGAGAGAGAAATGAGAATGAAATGAGCAATAAAACAGAAAAGTCTATTTTAAAATGAAGATCTATAGTTTCTCAAGTAGTAGCTGATGGGAGAAATCTGCATCATTTATCTACATAACATAACTCCACAGAAAGCAACTAAGAGGGACTGGCGGGGTTGTGGCTTGAAGGCAGGATGTGAAAACCCAAGAAAGAACACTATTCTTTTCTAAAAGCGTCCTTACAGGCAAAGTCTATTTGACTAATTAAAAAAAGAAAAGTGGCAGAATTCAACTGACCTGAGACATGCAGGGTGGTTTTAAGGCAAAACTCAGAATCAAGACTCACCAGCTACATGACTCCAGGCCAGTTATTTAACTTTGTGTGTTTTTTTGTTTTGTTTTGTTTTTGTGTGTGTGTGCTTCTATTTTCTCCATGTGGAGAATGGAGGTGATAATCAAACCTACTACACAAATGATGAAAGACACATGAAATTCCATGGGCTAATATGTGTAAAGCACTTCACATACTGCCTAACACATAGTAAGTACCCTCAGAAGTGTTAGCTTTCATTATTTCAATCTGGGACTGATGAAACCTTGCAAGTACTAAAATTTAAAACAAACAAAAAAACAACACCCCAAACCCAACAAAAACAAACCAAAAAAACCCCAAACCAGTGTAGGTGGGTAAGTTGCACAACTCTCTGAAGATACTAAAAGTATTGATTGCAGACTCTGAATGTGGGAGTCAGATCTCAACAAGGATGTTAGAGAAAAGGGGTAGGAAAGAACTCTTTTTCTTTTATTAACATATAATGTATTATTTGCTTCAGGGGTACAAGTGTGTGAATCATCAGTCTTACACAATTCACAGCACTCACCATAGCATAAACCCTCCCAGATGTCCGTCACCCACCCACCCTATCTCTCTTCTCCTCCCCACACCCCTCCACCCCCCTGCCCCAGGAACACTGTTTGTTTCCTGGGATCTTGTGAAATAGCGAATTTCTATTTCATTATAGACTATGTATAATTTTCTTAAATCTGAATTTCAGCGTTCCTTTTAGCTATGAGGGATGCCTGGGATTGAAAAAATTTGAGCCACCGGTGCTCGAAATTATGGAAAATAAAAAAAGAAAAGAGAGAGAGAACAGAGGCTATTTAGTGAGAGCGTCCTATAGAAAGGGAGTCTGCAGGGAAACGGGAAAACTTTATAGGGCTCATTGGAGGTCATTGGCCCTGGGGAAGCTGGAGGCGGGCTAACTAAAAAGGAGGGCATCTATCTAACTGGTTTCGGGCACACATTTGGTTTTCTCTGGTTGGTCCTGATTTAGAAGGGGCGGGGTTAAAAAAAAAAATAAAAGATGCTGGCAGTCATTGGTGGTCCTGATGGTTCTGGGCCAATTGCTGCACAGAAGGCTTAGTTTCTGGGATCAGTGTTCTGTTGGCGTATCTGGCTTGACTGCTGGCAGTTTACGTATTTAATCTCTTAAAACAGATCATCTGTTTGGCCACAGATTCCTTCTGAAAGAGGATGGAATGTCTTACCAGAATTCCTCAACAATCACAACTTTCTATAGCTCCAAAGATTGGCAATAAGAGTTATGAAAGGCATTGATAAAGGAGGGAAATCAGGGGGAAAAGAGAAAGATGGAAACCATCTAAGCTGAAGATTCTAGAGGTGAAACACATAATCGCTACGTAAGAACTTCGGCTGTTCCGCAACCCAGGTGCCCCAGACTTTCTCCATCTGCCTTCCAATTGCCTCAGGTGTCCCCAATTCCACCTTCTTTCCTCTTCCCTCTTGGTTTATATGGCTGATGCTCCCAGAAACCTCCAGAAGCTTAAGCAAGGAAATGGATTTAGTGGTCTTGGAGAAGGTGGTTACAGAATTTACCCAGAGGGAGTAGGCTTTGCTGGTGCCTGCTCGAAGGAACCTCTACCTGCCTCTCTCAAAACCTTTCAGCTGTAGCATGCGAATTTTGATATATAGTGTTTTGATTATGTTTGGGTTATATAGAGATTATATTTATTAGAAAGTCTTGTAGACCTATGAGTGATTTGAAGTATATATTTTTTTGTTATCTCATTTTTTTAACTGTTTCTTGTTATAAAAGATGTCTGCATTCATTAGAGGGAATTTTAAAATTTCATATTGAAATACCAAGTAAAAATTATTCATCATTCCACATTGTTAATTTTCAGCCTTCTTTCTGCGCAGAAAGGTTTTAAAGGGGTGGGGGTGGTTGGGGTGGGGGTGGGGGTGGGGGTGGGGGGCCTGAATACAGGGAGAGTTCGTTGAAAGGGAGAGAAGGTCTTTTCTTTTATGAGTAAAATAAATTATACCTTGTAAACGATGGTAGTAAATGGTAATAGAGGGCAGAGACTGAATATGTACAATGAGACGCACAGTCTACGTTTCTAGAATAATAATAAAAAATCACGGGTTTTTAGTTCTGTAGGTCCTTCTGAAAGCAGTTTTGAATTTTTTACTTTGTTTAAGGCCCAGGGTGGAAATACATATCCTTTTTCTTTTTCAGGTCATTGTGGTTTCTGCATCAGGATAAACAATTACCTTTGCTCAGTTCTTCAGAAACCCTATTTCATCCAGGAAGGTGAAGTTCCAGGCCCACTTGTGGCAAATGTCTGTTGTTCCTCCTGCTTAGGCAGTTTAGGGACCCATTTTAGATGCAAAGTCCTTTTCATGTTTTATAATTCAAAATAGATTATTTTCTTTTCCAATTATAATAATGACAGAAAAATGCTAGTCTGTTGGCAGTTACTATAGTAACCACGAACAACTTACTTCTTTTAAATGGGAAATGGACACTTAACTCTAAGTTTTTGCTTCATTTTCTGAAGTCAAAATGCGGTCAAACGTTTTGTAAAGGCTATACTTTTGAATAGTGTATACCATAAATTGTGTGTATATTTGTGTGTGTGATTTGCATATGCATAAATATTAATACAAATCTATAAGAGACACCCATCATCACTTGTTTTTGAACTAAATTACTTTGTTTGACAGAGACGTGTGAAATTAATTGAAATGCAAACAATATCCAAGAGACTGCTTAACACATGGCTTCTCTTTATTACGATTTTTTTTTTTTAAACTTACAGGAAACTGTTTCTCCCCTTAAAGGACTAAACGATGCTTGATAGCTTTGAGTCATGCAAACACATTTCTTTCAGAGAAAAAGAAGGAACTGCCATTAGCGGATGACTGTCAATATTTACATCCTTCAGTGTAGCCTGAATCCGAGCATGGAAGATGTAGGTGGGTGGGAAGAAATCAGTATTTTTAATCAGGAACAAAATTAACATCAAGAGAGATAACCTGAAATGTCAGCTAAATCTGATACCCCAGTATGTCCAAGCTGAACCCATAGATGAACAGGTTGGGTTCAGTAATTTGGTTCTTGGAAAATACACTTTGAAACAGACAGCTTTATAACATAGAATGATGGAAAGACTTTGAAATTCCAGGGAAATTCATAAAAATATTCCTGCTGTAAAAAAAAAAAAAAAAGTACTCCGACTCAAATTTATCATGGCATTTTAAGGAGGTCTGACTCCATAAATTCTGACTTTTATCAACAGCACTTCAATAATGTTCAGAAAATAAACTTCACAGGAAAACCTCGGGTGTTCAATTAGTGTTAAACGTTTTAGGGCAGAAACAGATAATGAAATTATGAGGGCAACGGCAGCTTAACGTTTTGTGGCTCACAAGAGATTTATGCATTCCAATATAACCTCAAGCTACGCATATGGCATAATAAAAAAAAATGGATTCTTGACAGGGGAACACAGGGCAGGGAGTTTGACTGTACTTGTCTTAATACTAGTTCTTTGTCTTAATGACAAGACTAAAAATGCTGCCCCTTACTCTCAGTACAAACCCAGGTTTTACATCCCCTCATCTCCCCTTCCCCCTCCCATTATTACTCAAATAACATTTGAATGGAATATAACTTCTTTCACAAGAATCCTTTCCTCTTTAGCACAAACTGCATTAGGTTCCCAGGGGGTCCTGTGGGAATTGCTGGTCTAAAAACAGTCCCTCAGAGGAGGAATGCCTGACCTTTCCCCAACCTCTATACTCTCAGAGAGCCAGCGGTCACTCTGACAGTTTTCCAGGATTTCAGCGGGAGGCGAAAGTGGAAATCATTCATAGACCAGTCTCTATGACAGTGGCATCTGGCTGTCTCCTTACCCTGCTTGCTGGCTTGGTGTACGCACACTCATATTGGGGAGGGGGATGGGTTGGAAGGGGTTCTTCTTGGAGTGCTCCTGTGGATCTTCCAGGATTTCTTTCGAGGCTCATTAGCTTGGAGGACTTCTGGGAAAATTGGAAAGCCCCCCCCCCCCCCCGCAACATTTCCATGTCTGACTATCAGGGCATCCCCCAGCAGACTGCAGAAATTAGAGAACTGAATGCAAAGAGGCTGCCAGTAAGGCTTAGAAGGGATTTAACAGATTCGAAAGAGAGCATTTGGAAACACTGGGTAGCTTTTCTTTTGCCAGCTCAAGTTCACTCTTCCACGGTTAAGGGTTGTAAAGATAAAGTAGAGTGTTGCTTTGGTTTTTGAAGCTCACCCTTGGGTAGACGTTATCTCATGGTAGAGGTCATCTTGTTGAGGCTGATGCTTCTCTTGTGAATAACATGTATTTCTACATTGACATGTGTGTGGTCCATCATCACAGGACTAGCTCTTTCAGAGGCGGAGACATTCAAATTTACCAGAGACATAGTCTCTGAAATTGTACATGAAATGAAGTGTAAGGGGGTTCGAAGTCTTGGAGACTTGGGATCACTTCTTTGAGCCTGTGAATAGGCTACTTCCCATGGCCGTTGAGAGAATTAAATCAGCATAAATAACACTGGGTGAGGTGTTCTGCATGTAGTAAAAGCTTAATAAATGGATCTTATTTTGTGAAACCCAGTTGAAAGGGCAATACTGTTTAATAGATGAGTAGCTGGCAATTGCCTTTGGTGATGTACACATCTGTACAATCCTTCATTCTCCCTGGGAAGTGATGGTGTTCCGTCTTTCACCAGCTCTCCTATATTCTTTTTCTTCCCAGCAGGGATGCACTCAGACCCTACTTGCAGTGTCAAGCTTTTGGGAAACATGGGAAGAACTACATAATTATAGACCTGAAAAAATTTTCAAAGGGCCATTCTTGTATCTAGAAATATAAATATCAGTAATAATGGCTACCATTTGTGGATGCCTTGCTGTATATAAGGCAACCTAAATACATTAAATTTCCCTTAAGCTTCACAACAACAAGATGAAATAGGTCTCAATTTATTCCCATTTCATGGATTAAGAAACTGAGGTATATTGAGATAACCGTGTAGCTCATAGAAAAGTCAGGACTCACACCCAGGTTCATGTGAGAGCAAAGCCCAGTTAATATGCTATAATACAGCTTTGTAGTAATTTCAGCTGTCAATTCTCTTTTGAAATAACTTTGAAGGATAAGAAAGGTAGCTTCAGTGTTCAATCACCCTTATAATCAAGAAGTTTTCTTTACATCAAGCTGAGGTTTTCATTCTCATGTAGTTTTTTGTTTGTTTTTTTTTTATATTTAATTTTTAAAACATTTTAAAATTCCAGTATAATTAGTGTAGTGTAATAGGAGTTCCAGGTGTAGAACATTGTGTAGTTCATTTATCTTGATTGGTGTTCTCTTGAGGTTGGACTAGAGAAAACTGGGTGTTTCTTGCTATCATAGCAATTTTCAAATGGGTGAGGTTAAAGTCACCTCTTAGCCTTCTTTTCTACCCAAGTCTCTCCTATATTCTTTTTCTTCAGTTATACGGGGAATGCAGGGGAATCGAAAAGTAAGACATGGAAGGAAAGGGGGCCAAACTGTACCCTGTCAATCTAAATCCTACAGGGGAATTGGGCTTAATCCAGCCAGGGGGCTAGAGTCAGTGTAGATCACACTGAAGGTATGTCTTGATTAGGGACGAGCCAGCCGGGATTTACACCACCGCACCTGTCAATCATTGGTTAATAGCTGCCCCTATGAGGACGTAAATTTCCAAGTAGTTCATGCTGTCCTCATGAATGAAGCAGTCTCCTCCAGCTTGAGGGCAGCCTGAGACAAAGAGGTGAAGGTGTTGGCAGCTAGGAGCTGCTCTGCTTAAATACAGAAAGAGGTCTGAGGGGTTGATGGGCAGAGACAGCACAGCCTTGCTGACTGAAGCTGGGAAGAGAGAAAGGATCTCTCCTTGGTTCAGGCGTTTTGAACGCAAGAGTAGGGGAAGGGCAGAGGGAAAAGCAGACACCTCCGCTGAGCAGGGAGCCTGATGTGGGACTCCATAGCAGGACCCTGGGATCATGACCTAAAGCAGAAGATAGACATTCAACCAAATGAGCCACCCAGGACCTTGAATTACGTCAAGACTGGTCACTGCTCAAGATCAAAAGCCCTTCCCAAAGGTCCTCTATATTCCCCAACTCTACAGAATGCTTGTATTTGCAGATGGACCAAGTCTACAACTAGAGGGGGTGCAGACTTGCAAAGATTCCTGTCATCAGCTAAGTGGCTGCACGCTGCCACATGCCGGGGTCCCCAGTCATGGAGGTCTGTACTCATCCTCCAACTAGGGGCTGATTTTTCTCCTCCTTGATAGAGTATGGCTGTCAAAGCTGTTCACAAAGTGTTTTTCTAATTTGAAAATAACAGCATGACCCTGTAATTGTTGGTAGCCTTATCGGTTAGCATCGCCTAGCAAAAACACAAATGAAAATGTTACTTTGCAAGCTCTTGCCATGCTTAATGCAAAAAGCGAGCGATCCCACAGGCTTTAGCCATTTTCAGGAGCTAAATCACTGAAATCACTCAGCTAAATCCACTGATTTCAGGATCAGTGGATCAAATTTTTACTAGACGATCCGTGGGGCTAGCTTTGATGGAATTTAAAGTGCATCCCATATGCCAATGTACTTCTTTTGGAATAGGTAAGAGGGAATTGCAAGTAACACCTCTTGGTTGAATCTGAGATATTTGGGTTAGGACATGTTAATTGCTCTTTGCTTTGTGATAAACTCATAGTCCTGCATTGTATTAAAGCACATGTATACACACACACACACACACACACACACACACACACCCTTTCCTTTCCTCAGTGCACATTCTTTTTGCCCCTTGTATTTTACATGGTGGTCTTCTGGGCATTTATCATCGAAACATGTGCGTGTGTATAAATGGGTCCTGCAAAGCAATCTTGGTTCTATTATATCCTCCAAGTATAGAGTAATCAGAATAGCCCCATGCTCTCAAGTTGCCAAAATTATGTTCACTTATGGCTCACTGTGGGGTCTCAGAATCTTCCTCCGTCGGCTCATGTCCTCATTGATGCTAATGAAAGTTATGCATATGTGTTGTGGGGAGAAAGAGCCCTGTGGATGTTCTCGCTCACATACGGATTGAAAGGCTGGGCTAAAAAACAAAATAACACTTTACTGTTTATTTTTATCACACCAGTTTTTATTAACCAGATCTCCTATGATGAGGTCCAGGCATCTCACCAACATGATTATGCTGATGGAGAACATGTGTAGCTAATCTCCATAAGCTCTGATCCATAGGCTGGGCTTGGGAAAACTGGTGTGCGGGCAAGGCTTCAAGCCTTCCACACAATCACAGTGGATGTAGAATTGTAAAAATAAGTTTTAAATTGTTTGACCCACACTGGAATTTGCTCTATAACAGAGGAGGATCGTAGAACCTTTTAGCTGGAGAATTGGAAATATCTATGTCCTCAAAAAGCCCCCTGTACCTCACATCCTGAGAACTGTTTCCAAAAGAAAATTACAAAATAACATTTCCCTCTAATTGAATTTCTTTAAAAATTTCTTTTCACTCTTCTCCCTTCCCTCCCACTGGGCAAAAGTTGAAATAATTTTTTTTTTAAGTGGGTTCCATGCTCGGCATGGAGCCCAGCACAGGGCTCTGAATTCACGACCCTGAGATCAAGACCTGAGCTGAGATCAAGAGTCACATGCTTAACTGAGACACCCAGGCGCTCCAAAATGACTTTTAAACAAACCACATTTGGTGTAGTAGAAAATGTGATCCTCAACGTAGGTCTCAAGGGTATAGATTATTAGATCACCCAACCAATTAAAGAAAATCAATAACTTCATGATCCAGCTCTAAGGGTTCTAAACACATCTCCTCTAATTCTGTGATTGAGGCTACTGGAGACATGTTGTATATTGCTTTCCAAAGAAGACTCTTAAACAGCTACACATTATGTGGAAAGAGATCCCTTTATCGTCAGATGGGAGTTATTTGTTTTTCCAGCTCAATGTATGATTAAATATGATTAAAGATATTGTGTTGTAATAAGGAACCTTGGAAAGTTGCCCTGGGGGAAACCAAAGCTGATGGGTTCATTACTTTAGGGATGGGAAATGGATGCAGCTGCTGAGCTGAAGTCAGTGAGTTGAAAAGGGGACCAGTGGGCAGGTGCAGGTCTCCACAGCAAGCTCTGCATGTGGAGCTGAGTAGGGAGCTATTGGCGTAGCAGCTTCTTAGGAAAACTAAGAAGATAGAGTCAAAGGCCTAGAGAAGGAACTAGAAGGGATCGACGCAATCCACTGTTTAAGAACAAGCCCAAGAACCCATGCTCTTCAGGGCGCAAAGAGGACCGTGGCTGTGCAAAAGCCAGCTGTGGACCCAGAGTAGAAAGCATTCATTGAGTGTTTACTCCCTGTGGGGTACCTTGCCTAGGTGTTTTACCGCAGCTTGCTCAATTCTTAAACTAGTTCTCAGAAATCTGCACAGTTAGTTGCCCCTCTTTGTTTTCCCAAGTGTGAAAACTGAGGCTTGGGGGAAAAAAAGGTAAAAAGAACTTTTCCAAGGCCATGTAGCTAGTAACCCACATTCAAGTGGGACTCAAATTCAGGCAGGTTGATTTCAGGACTCTTTTTTTTCCCCCCTTCTTCTATAAGACTTCATGGATTCAAAGTGATACAACAGCAGCATTAGCTTGACCATTCTAGAAGCTCAAGAAATAAATCCTACAGAGGAGCTTATTAGCATGACATCATTTTGTGCACCTTGGAATTATCCGTCCTGCATGCAGATGTGTTGAAAGAAAGGCAGCTGTGTTGTACAAATAGACAGTCGTGCAGGATGTAGGGAAGGTCGGACGTATGCACTCTTCAGTTTCCCCAGTGGGATGCCTGGCCTTGGATGTTCTCATTTAGGCACTTTGTGTGTGACTTTGTGAAGCAGATGTGATGGTCTCTGTAGCTAAGCTGCGGTAGAGTCAGACCCCAAGAGATCTCAGAGCTACCTGGAGGGCATTAGAACACAGACAGGGAGGGAATAGTTGAGAACCAGAACCAACAGCAAGTGTAAAGAAGAGGTGGTGAGGTGCCCGCATGTGGGTCCCAGAAAGGAAGTCGTCCTTCTCCTTTGTGAATAAGGGACCAAGGCAAAGTCAAGAAGGAGATCAGGAGAGTCCAGTTATAGCTTGTTGTGAGCGCTAAATCCTTTGACTATTCTTTTCTCAAGCCACACCCACTCACTAGATGGTTTCATCTTGTTTCGTGGCTTTAATGCTTACTCCATACCAAATTCCATCAGATCTGTAGTCCCGAACTTTCCCTTGTCTGTGTGATGTCAACTTATATAAAATATATAATATACAATGCCTAACAGGCGTCTCAAAAAATTTTATATCCAAAGGGGAACTCTCTCCCAACATCCCTCTCCCAAACCTCTTCCTCACAAGGTCATTCAATTTCATTGAATAACACCAACACTCATCACTAATTCTTCTCTTTCCTGTACCTCCATTCCCCCCACTGTGTTCAGTCTCTCTCTAAGCTCTGCCAGACCCGTCTCCAAAATACTGTACATCAGTGGTTCCTAAACTTATCTGTACATTGGAATCACCTGGAGAGCATCAAAACCTGACACCTGTGTCCTACCTGCAGTGACTATGATCTAATTGATCCGGGGTGTGGCCTGGGGTATGAGGAGTCTAGATGTTCCCTACCCCAGGTGTTTATAGCCTGCAGATGAGTTTGGGAGCCATTGCCACATATCTCGAACAATGTATACCATATCTCTTCATCTCTACAGCTTGCATTGTAGGACCTCCAAACTATCCATGGCGTCTTGTCACTCTTTTCTTCCATCAACCCCTCCACATGTAGTAGCTAGCGGGATCTTTTAAAAACGTAGCTCTGTCAAGTCCCCTCCTCGTTTAAAGCACCCTAGTGGCATTTTGTTGCAATGAGGAGTAAAATCCAAATCCTTTACTGAGCCTTCCAGGTTCTTTGGGATCTAGTTCTTTTATTTCCCTCTGACCCCATACCTCTCTCCAACCCTCTTTCGTTCTGGCTGGCTACAGCTACATCAGACTTCTTTTGGGTTCTCTAACATGACAAACTTCTTCCCGTATCAGAGCTTTAAAATTCATCATTCCTTCTGCTTTTAACCTCTTCTCCCAATTTTTTGCCCTGCTGGTGTTCTTGCCATGCAGGTCCTAGTCTGAATGTCATTTCCTCAGAGAAGACTTACATGCAATAGTATTGTCCCCTGTAAGCATTCTTTCTCCTTCTCTAGTTTCCTTACAGAACCAAATTAATACATTTACTCTGTGTGTATATGTGTGCCCCTGTATGTGTTTCCCCCTCTACTAGATCAGAAGTTTGTTGAAGTATAACCCTTGTTTATTTTGTTCTCTCCTGTGCTGTCAGTTTTTAGAACAGCTTCTGGACTATAGTGGCTACTTATTAAATATATGTTGGCTGTCTGACTATGCAAATGACTGGATATATTTTCCAGACTATAGGGTGATTGGCAAAAGATGGCTTTGCTCAGAAGCTTGTACCATTCTAGATCTGTGATTCAGACATTGGTGCTAGGACATGGTGCTTATGTCCACTAGTGAAATGGCAAGTTAAGACCTGGAGCCCAAATCTGGTTTCTATATTCTCTTTCCATTGACTTATTTTAGAAAATATCTTTAAGTCTTATAGGTGCTTCATGTGTGGAGCCGGGTAGGAGCCAGAGAGTGAGAAAACAATAGGCTGTGCTAGAATGGTCTAATTTATGCTGAGGTAACAATCAACCACCATTCTCAGTGACTTAACACAATAAAAAGTTTGATTTCTTACTCATGCCAAGCCTGCTGTGGGTCTGGGCAACTCTCCAGAAAGCTGTCCCCCTTCGTGTGATGCCTCAGCATTCCAGTCTGCCTTGCTGTTGAGACAAGTCTATATCAACATGGTCACAAAGGAGGAGATAGCCGATTATGTACCAGTTCTTTCATTCTTTTGTTCACGTTCGTTAGCTAAAACAAGTCACATGATGGTCCCAGAGGAGAGGAAAACTATAAATCTTGGTATGTAGCTGGAACAGGTCAGGGTAGGGCAAAGAAAAGAAACAATTAGGAAGCATTTTTACTGCACAAGTGTGGGGAAGAGCTACATTCTCAACTTCTGGTCAATATTAAGAATAGAGTGGTGAAAACAGGTTTCTAAAACCAGATAAATATAACAGAAATAGGAAGCTCCAGCAGAAATCACATGATTCCCCCACTATTTCTCACGCTCTTGAGGCAAGAAGCATTAAGACGTTAAGATATTAAATGCTGTGTCCTAAGGAACCCTAGTAAGTCAGCCTTTGTTGCAGCCTTTTTTGCAGACTTTTGGCTTAGAAATCCATTTTGTATCCACGGAGTTATTGCATCAATCTTGCCCCATAAGGCATTTTTTTTTTTTATTATTTATTTATTTATTTATTTATTATTTTTTTTTTTTAAATATAATTTTTTATTTTTTATAAACATGTATTTTTATCCCCAGTGGTACAGGTCTGTGAATCACCAGGTTTACACACTTCACAGCACTCACCAAAGCACATACCCTCCCCAATGTCCATAATACCACCCCCTTCTCCCAAACCCCCTCCCCCCAGCAACCCTCAGTTTGTTTTGTGAGATTAAGAGTCACTTATGGTTTGTCTCCCTCCCAATCCCATCTTGTTTCATTGATTCTTCTCGTACCCACTTAAGCCCCCATGTTGCAACACCACTTCCTCATATCAGGGAGATCATATGATAGTTGTCTTTCTCCGCCTGACTTATTTCGCTAAGCATAATACGCTCTAGTTCCATCCATGTTGTCGCAAATGGCAAGATTTCATTTCTTTTGATGGCTGCATAGTATTCCATTGTGTATATATACCACATCTTCTTGATCCATTCATCTGTTGATGGACATCTAGGTTCTTTCCATAGTTTGGCTATTGTGGACATTGCTGCTATAAACATTCGAGTACACGTGCCCCTTTGGATCACTACGTTTGTATCTTTAGGGTAAATACCCAATAGTGCAATTGCTGGGTCATAGGGCAGTTCTATTTTCAACATTTTGAGGAACCTCCATGCTGTTTTCCAGAGAGGTTGCACCAGCTTGCATTCCCACCAACAGTGTAGGAGGGTTCCCCTTTCTCCGCATCCTCGCCAGCATCTGTCATTTCCTGACTTGTTGATTTTAGCCATTCTGACTGGTGTGAGGTGATATCGCATTGTGGTTTTGATTTGTATTTCCCTGATGCCGAGTGATATGGAGCACTTTTTCATGTGTCTGTTGGCCATCTGGATGTCTTCTTTGCAGAAATGTCTGTTCATGTCCTCTGCCCATTTCTTGATTGGGTTATTTGTTCTTTGGGTGTTGAGTTTGCTAAGCTCTTTATAGATTCTGGACACTAGTCCTTTATCTGATATGTCGTTTGCAAATATCTTCTCCCATTCTGTCAGTTGTCTTTTGATTTTGTTCACTGTTTCCTTTGCTGTGCAAAAGCTTTTGATCTTGATGAGATCCCAATAGTTCATTTTTGTCCTTGCTTCCCTTGCCTTTGGCGTTGTTCCTAGGAAGATGTTGCTGCGGCTGAGGTCGAAGAGGTTGCAGCCTGTGTTCTCCTCAAGGATTTTGATGGATTCCTTTCGCACATTGAGGTCCTTCATCCATTTTGAGTCTATTTTCGTGTGTGGTGTAAGGAAATGGTCCAATTTCATTTTTCTGCATGTGGCTGTCCAATTTTCCCAGCACCATTTATTGAAGAGGCTGTCTTTTTTCCATTGGACATTCTTTCCTGCTTTGTCGAAGATTAGTTGACCATAGAGTTGAGAGTCTATTTCTGGGCTCTCTATTCTGTTCCATTGATCTATGGGTCTGTTTTTGTGCCAGTACCATACTGTCTTGATGATGACAGCTTTGTAATAGAGCTTGAAGTCCGGGATTGTGATGCCACCAACGTTGGCTTTCTTTTTCAATATCCCTTTGGCTATTCTAGGTCTTTTCTG
>NW_026739469.1:18534-23655 GCF_022355385.1 Mustela nigripes
TACATTGGACATTCTTTCCTGCTTTGTCGAAGATTAGTTGACCATAGAGTTGAGGGTCTATTTCTGGGCTCTCTATTCTGTTCCATTGATCTATGTGTCTGTTTTTGTGCCAGTACCATGCTGTCTTGATGATGACAGCTTTGTAATAGAGCTTGAAGTCCGGAATTGTGATGCCACCAACGTTGGCTTTCTTTCTCAATATCCCTTTGGCTATTCGAGGTCTTTTCTGGTTCCATATAAATTTTAGCATTATTTGTTCCATTTCTTTGAAAAAGATGGATGGTACTTTGATAGGAATTGCATTAAATGTGTAGATTGCTTTAGGTAGCATAGACATTTTCACAATATTTATTCTTCCAATCCAGGAGCATGGAACATTTTTCCATTTCTTTGTGTCTTCCTCAATTTCTTTCATGAGTACTTTATAGTTTTCTGAGTATAGATTCTGTGTCTCTTTGGTTAGGTTTATTCCTAGGTATCTTATGGTTTTGGGTGCAATTGTAAATGGGATTGACTCCTTAATTTCCCTTTCTTCTGTCTTGCTGTTGGTGTAGAGAAATGCAACTGATTTCTGTGCATTCATTTTATATCCTGACACTTTACTGAATTCCTGTATAAGTTCTAGCAGTTTTGGAGTGGAGTCTTTTGGGTTTTCCACATATAGTATCATATCATCTGCGAAGAGTGATAATTTGACTTCTTCTTTGCCGATTTGGATGCCTTTAATTTCCTTTTGTTGTCTGATTGCTGAGGCTAGGACCTCTAGTACGATGTTGAATAGCAGTGGTGATAATGGACATCCCTGCCGTGTTCCTGACCTTAGCGGAAAAGCTTTCAGTTTTTCTCCATTGAGAA
This sequence comes from Mustela nigripes, assembly GCF_022355385.1. NCBI lineage: Eukaryota > Metazoa > Chordata > Mammalia > Carnivora > Mustelidae > Mustela > Mustela nigripes. The sequence goes on from NW_026739469.1 coordinate 19,390, forward strand.
TGATATTTGCGGTGGGTTTTTCATAGATGGCTTTGATGATATTGAGGTATGTGCCCTCTATCCCTACACTTTGAAGAGTTTTGATCAGGAAGGGATGTTGTACTTTGTCAAATGCTTTTTCAGCATCTATTGAGAGTATCATATGGTTCTTGTTCTTTCTTTTATTGATGTGTTGTATCACATTGACTGATTTGCGGATGTTGAACCAACCTTGCAGCCCTGGAATAAATCCCACTTGGTCGTGGTGAATAATCTTTTTAATGTACTGTTGAATCCTATTGGCTAGTATTTTGTTGAGTATTTTCGCATCTGTGTTCATCAAGGATATCGGTCTATAGCTCTCTTTTTTGGTGGGATCCTTGTCTGGTTTTGGGATCAAGGTGATGCTGGCCTCATAAAATGAGTTTGGAAGTTTTCCTTCCATTTTTATTTTTTGGAACAGTTTCAGGAGAATAGGAATTAGTTCTTCTTTAAATGTTTGGTAGAATTCCCCCCGGGAAGCCGTCTGGCCCTGGGCTTTTGTTTGTTTGGAGATTTTTAATGACTGTTTCAATCTCCTTACTGGTTATGGGTCTGTTCAGGCTTTCTATTTCTTCCTGGTTCAGTTGTGGTAGTTTATATGTTTCTAGGAATGCATCCATTTCTTCCAGATTGTCAAATTTATTGCCGTAGAGTTGTTCATAGTATGTTCTTATAATAGTTTGTATTTCTTTGGTGTTAGTTGTGATCTCTCCTCTTTCATTCATGATTTTATTTATTTGGGTCCTTTCTCTTTTCTTTTTGATAAGTCGGGCCAGGGGTTTATCAATTTTATTAATTCTTTCAAAGAACCAGCTCCTAGTTTCGTTGATTTGTTCTATTGTTTTTTTGGTTTCTATTTCATTGATTTCTGCTCGGATCTTTTTGATTTCTCTTCTCCTACTGGGCTTAGGGTTTCTTTCTTGTTCTTTCTCCAGCTCCTTTAGGTGTAGGGTTAGGTTGTGTACCTGAGAGAGAAAGAGAGAGAGCAGATTGTTGGGGGAGGGACAGAGGGAGAGGGAGACAATCTCAAAAGACACTGCACTCAGCACGATGCCCAATGTGGGGCTCAATCTCATGATCCTGAGATCATGACCTGAGCCAAAAATCAAGAGTCTGATGCTTGACTGATTGAGCCACCCAGGCATCCCTGGAAGTATATTCTAAGTGCTACACATTTACTGAAAATAGAATACAACTTTCTATTTCTTCCGGGTCATCACTTCACAGAGGATATTGTTTAATTGTTTATGAATCTCTGGGGTTCTATATGAGTTTATGGATTTTAAATTCAGTTAATCTTTCAGTTAAGTCATTTTGATCTCAGAATTCATGAGAAAGTTATCATTTATTTAAAAGATTTTGTTTTCCAGATATCTATTTTTTTATTAATACACATTAATTTTCAGGGCATATACTTAGGACTTAAAGCATGACCCTAAACAATAAAAAAGTTTAAAAGGTTTTTCAGTGGAAACTATATTGAATTTTCTTTTATATAAATAAGTTAGAGCTATATTTGAGACTTTGGTTTTACTTGATTCTGGAAGATATCCAACAGCTATAGTTTCCTAGAATCTCTGAGTCTGATTAGTCTCTATGACATTTTCTAAGACCCCAGGAGTCCATGGGTCCTAGGGCATTCTTCCTATCAATAACAGTATCATCCTGAACTCAGTGTCAGCCAATAGTTAGCCAAAGCTTAATTGAAAGAAACAATTTATGAATGTCCACCCATGACTCTGACCCTCTAAAAGTCTATCTTGAGATTAAGCTAGATGGCAGAGAGCTATGTCCCTTGACATCATCAAATTGGTCCTCTGTAGAATTGCTTTTACATTGACTTCAATGTCACACCCTACACTAAGGGACATTACCAGAAGAAGTCCCATGAAACCCATTGTATTTTTGATAAGGACACTGTTGAAAGTATTATCAATTATATTACACAGAGACTTTGCTGTGAGGATCTACATAACAAGTTTTTTTAGACTTCAGTACCAGGAAGACTCTGGCCATACTTCAGCACCTAGTTTTATGTTACAAAGAGTAGGTATATTGGGTTCTGGTTATACGCTGCCTATTAGAATGCTTAGAGCAGGTAAGCAGGACCTTGTAACTTATAATTTTGTACCCTGGCCTCTTTGATGGAGTTTTTTTTTTTTTTCTAACTTCCCTTATTTTCCCATTGCTTTGATTTTCTCAAACATTTCTTTTAAAATGAACATTATAGGACACATACAGATCTTGTCCAGTAGCTTTATAATCTATTGGAAGTCAGGTAAAAAACACATATGTAAATATATGCATAAAAACTGGACTTTTGGAAGTATAAATTATGCCTTATTTATAAATATGTTTATAGATCTATCTACTCTTTTAAGACAGTTCAAAGTATACCATCTGGCAGAAAAAAAATGTACTAAATGCCTATGCATATTATGTTTAACACCACACAACACCAGTATAAGAATTTTCTCTACTGCATAGAGAAAACACAGTTCATCTCTTCAGAAGAAATCTATAAATGAAATATAGGAATGAATGCCTATAATGCATTTATAGGTTCACTAAAAAAATTGCATATAAAAATACACTTAACACTTAGGTGGCTACTTAGGGAAAAAAAAGCCAGGAAAATAACTTCAGATAATCTCACTCTAGTTTCCCATCCCAATATGTTCATATCCCCAGAGATAATACTTAGAAAATATCAAGGAATTTTTATATCTTCAAAATGCATATTCATTCCACAAACATGTGCAACAATGTGTTAGGTGCAAGGGATACTGGGAGGAATGAGACACAGTTCACTGCGATAGGAAATAGGAAAATTTCTAGAATATGTCTACAGAAAATCATCCTGCAGTGTTTCATGTGTCTGTGAAATATTCCAGTAAATACTGAAGTACAATAGAATATTCTAAACATCATAGCTCAATGTAGCCTTTTACAGTTACAAGGCAAATATTGAGTGACTCAGTAGAACATATCTTGCTGGATGAGGAACGTGTTCCTGAGAAAAAGTATTCTGGGAGCCCTGGAAACTGCTCCTTCTCACAACAACATTGAGTGGATGGCTGAATAATTCAATAAATGGCATTCCTGTGACCACAAATGCTAATGCTACCACAGAGTGGAAATCATCACCGTCATTATTTTCTTCCCTTTTTTGTCTAGGTCTTTATCTTTTCTTTTAGAGAGAGTGTAGGGGGGAGAGAGAGAGAGAGGGGGAGAGAGATTATCTTAAGCAGGCTTAAGGCCCAGTGTAGAGCCCAATGCAGGGCTTGATCTCATGACCCTGAGATCATGATCTGAGTCAAAATCAAGGTCAGATGCTTAACCAACTGAGCCACCCAGGTGTCCCTTTAAAGCATTTTTAAAGTTAGCTGCCAAATGAAGATTTTCTGATATTGTCATTATGGGAGCTTAAGAGAGCAGAGAAATTTGCACTGAGCCATGAGAAAGGGCAGATAAAGTAGACTTCTTTTTGAAAATCATGACTCAAAGTCATCTATTTGGACTAAAGTACATCCTACAGATTCCAGGTTGGTGTTTGCCACCAAATGTCCTTTGTTTATTTCAATATTTAAGTAGAGCCCTAGGAAGAAAGTATCCTATAAAATTGTTTGAGTGAGTTGAAAGATCAAAGTCACTGAGTCGAATTGCACCTGGGGCAAGATGACAGTAAGTGCAATCTTCAAACGCAGATGTAACAACCTCTATATGGCACACCAATTAGGGGACTTACCCTGAATTAGCAACCAACAGATCAAGGGATAGCAAACATTGTGATAATTCAATTTTGAGGCCACAAAAGGCCTGGGACTTTTTTGAGACGTCTGACAAGAGTCCATTTGGTTTGTTTTTCTGATATACATAAAATGCCTTATGGGGAGGGAGGAGTCAAGATGGCGGAGAAGTAGCTGGCTGAGACTACTTCAGCTAGCCGGAGATCAGCTAGATAGCTTATCTAAAGATTGCAAACACCTGAAAATCCATCGGAGATCGAAGAGAAGAAGAACAGCAATTCTGGAAACAGAAAAACAACCACTTTCTGAAAGGTAGGACCGGCGGAGAAGTGAATCCAAAGCGACGGGAAGATAGACCCCGGGGGGAGGGGCTGGCTCCCGGCAAGCGGCGGAGCAACCACGCACAAAATCAGGACTTTTAAAAGTCTGTTCTGCTGAGGGACATCGCTCCAGAGGCTACCCGGGGCGAAGCCCACGCGGGGTCAGCGTGGCCTCA
>NW_026739470.1:0-5121 GCF_022355385.1 Mustela nigripes
TGAGGCCACGCTGACCCCGCGTGGGCTTCGCCCCGGGTAGCCTCTGGAGCGATGTCCCTCAGCAGAACAGACTTTTAAAAGTCCTGATTTTGTGCGTGGTTGCTCCGCCGCTTGCCGGGAGCCAGCCCCTCCCCCCGGGGTCTATCTTCCCGTCGCTTTGGATTCACTTCTCCGCCGGTCCTACCTTTCAGAAAGTGGTTGTTTTTCTGTTTCCAGAATTGCTGTTCTTCTTCTCTTCGATCTCCGATGGATTTTCAGGTGTTTGCAATCTTTAGATAAGCTATCTAGCTGATCTCCGGCTAGCTGAAGTAGTCTCAGCCAGCTACTTCTCCGCCATCTTGACTCCTCCCTCCCCATAAGGCATTTTATGTATATCAGAAAAACAAACCAAATGGACTCTTGTCAGACGTCTCAAAAAAGTCCCAGGCCTTTTGTGGCCTCAAAATTGAATTATCACAATGTTTGCTATCCCTTGATCTGTTGGTTGCTAATTCAGGGTAAGTCCCCTAATTGGTGTGCCATATAGAGGTTGTTACATCTGCGTTTGAAGATTGCACTTACTGTCATCTTGCCCCAGGTGCAATTCGACTCAGTGACTTTGATCTTTCAACTCACTCAAACAATTTTATAGGATACTTTCTTCCTAGGGCTCTACTTAAATATTGAAATAAACAAAGGACATTTGGTGGCAAACACCAACCTGGAATCTGTAGGATGTACTTTAGTCCAAATAGATGACTTTGAGTCATGATTTTCAAAAAGAAGTCTACTTTATCTGCCCTTTCTCATGGCTCAGTGCAAATTTCTCTGCTCTCTTAAGCTCCCATAATGACAATATCAGAAAATCTTCATTTGGCAGCTAACTTTAAAAATGCTTTAAAGGGACACCTGGGTGGCTCAGTTGGTTAAGCATCTGACCTTGATTTTGACTCAGATCATGATCTCAGGGTCATGAGATCAAGCCCTGCATTGGGCTCTACACTGGGCCTTAAGCCTGCTTAAGATAATCTCTCTCCCCCTCTCTCTCTCTCTCCCCCCTACACTCTCTCTAAAAGAAAAGATAAAGACCTAGACAAAAAAGGGAAGAAAATAATGACGGTGATGATTTCCACTCTGTGGTAGCATTAGCATTTGTGGTCACAGGAATGCCATTTATTGAATTATTCAGCCATCCACTCAATGTTGTTGTGAGAAGGAGCAGTTTCCAGGGCTCCCAGAATACTTTTTCTCAGGAACACGTTCCTCATCCAGCAAGATATGTTCTACTGAGTCACTCAATATTTGCCTTGTAACTGTAAAAGGCTACATTGAGCTATGATGTTTAGAATATTCTATTGTACTTCAGTATTTACTGGAATATTTCACAGACACATGAAACACTGCAGGATGATTTTCTGTAGACATATTCTAGAAATTTTCCTATTTCCTATCGCAGTGAACTGTGTCTCATTCCTCCCAGTATCCCTTGCACCTAACACATTGTTGCACATGTTTGTGGAATGAATATGCATTTTGAAGATATAAAAATTCCTTGATATTTTCTAAGTATTATCTCTGGGGATATGAACATATTGGGATGGGAAACTAGAGTGAGATTATCTGAAGTTATTTTCCTGGCTTTTTTTTCCCTAAGTAGCCACCTAAGTGTTAAGTGTATTTTTATATGCAATTTTTTTAGTGAACCTATAAATGCATTATAGGCATTCATTCCTATATTTCATTTATAGATTTCTTCTGAAGAGATGAACTGTGTTTTCTCTATGCAGTAGAGAAAATTCTTATACTGGTGTTGTGTGGTGTTAAACATAATATGCATAGGCATTTAGTACATTTTTTTTCTGCCAGATGGTATACTTTGAACTGTCTTAAAAGAGTAGATAGATCTATAAACATATTTATAAATAAGGCATAATTTATACTTCCAAAAGTCCAGTTTTTATGCATATATTTACATATGTGTTTTTTACCTGACTTCCAATAGATTATAAAGCTACTGGACAAGATCTGTATGTGTCCTATAATGTTCATTTTAAAAGAAATGTTTGAGAAAATCAAAGCAATGGGAAAATAAGGGAAGTTAGAAAAAAAAAAAAAACTCCATCAAAGAGGCCAGGGTACAAAATTATAAGTTACAAGGTCCTGCTTACCTGCTCTAAGCATTCTAATAGGCAGCGTATAACCAGAACCCAATATACCTACTCTTTGTAACATAAAACTAGGTGCTGAAGTATGGCCAGAGTCTTCCTGGTACTGAAGTCTAAAAAAACTTGTTATGTAGATCCTCACAGCAAAGTCTCTGTGTAATATAATTGATAATACTTTCAACAGTGTCCTTATCAAAAATACAATGGGTTTCATGGGACTTCTTCTGGTAATGTCCCTTAGTGTAGGGTGTGACATTGAAGTCAATGTAAAAGCAATTCTACAGAGGACCAATTTGATGATGTCAAGGGACATAGCTCTCTGCCATCTAGCTTAATCTCAAGATAGACTTTTAGAGGGTCAGAGTCATGGGTGGACATTCATAAATTGTTTCTTTCAATTAAGCTTTGGCTAACTATTGGCTGACACTGAGTTCAGGATGATACTGTTATTGATAGGAAGAATGCCCTAGGACCCATGGACTCCTGGGGTCTTAGAAAATGTCATAGAGACTAATCAGACTCAGAGATTCTAGGAAACTATAGCTGTTGGATATCTTCCAGAATCAAGTAAAACCAAAGTCTCAAATATAGCTCTAACTTATTTATATAAAAGAAAATTCAATATAGTTTCCACTGAAAAACCTTTTAAACTTTTTTATTGTTTAGGGTCATGCTTTAAGTCCTAAGTATATGCCCTGAAAATTAATGTGTATTAATAAAAAAATAGATATCTGGAAAACAAAATCTTTTAAATAAATGATAACTTTCTCATGAATTCTGAGATCAAAATGACTTAACTGAAAGATTAACTGAATTTAAAATCCATAAACTCATATAGAACCCCAGAGATTCATAAACAATTAAACAATATCCTCTGTGAAGTGATGACCCGGAAGAAATAGAAAGTTGTATTCTATTTTCAGTAAATGTGTAGCACTTAGAATATACTTCCAGGGATGCCTGGGTGGCTCAATCAGTCAAGCATCAGACTCTTGATTTTTGGCTCAGGTCATGATCTCAGGATCATGAGATTGAGCCCCACATTGGGCATCGTGCTGAGTGCAGTGTCTTTTGAGATTGTCTCCCTCTCCCTCTGTCCCTCCCCCAACAATCTGCTCTCTCTCTTTCTCTCTCAGGTACACAACCTAACCCTACACCTAAAGGAGCTGGAGAAAGAACAAGAAAGAAACCCTAAGCCCAGTAGGAGAAGAGAAATCAAAAAGATCCGAGCAGAAATCAATGAAATAGAAACCAAAAAAACAATAGAACAAATCAACGAAACTAGGAGCTGGTTCTTTGAAAGAATTAATAAAATTGATAAACCCCTGGCCCGACTTATCAAAAAGAAAAGAGAAAGGACCCAAATAAATAAAATCATGAATGAAAGAGGAGAGATCACAACTAACACCAAAGAAATACAAACTATTATAAGAACATACTATGAACAACTCTACGGCAATAAATTTGACAATCTGGAAGAAATGGATGCATTCCTAGAAACATATAAACTACCACAACTGAACCAGGAAGAAATAGAAAGCCTGAACAGACCCATAACCAGTAAGGAGATTGAAACAGTCATTAAAAATCTCCAAACAAACAAAAGCCCAGGGCCAGACGGCTTCCCGGGGGGAATTCTACCAAACATTTAAAGAAGAACTAATTCCTATTCTCCTGAAACTGTTCCAAAAAATAAAAATGGAAGGAAAACTTCCAAACTCATTTTATGAGGCCAGCATCACCTTGATCCCAAAACCAGACAAGGATCCCACCAAAAAAGAGAGCTATAGACCGATATCCTTGATGAACACAGATGCGAAAATACTCAACAAAATACTAGCCAATAGGATTCAACAGTACATTAAAAAGATTATTCACCACGACCAAGTGGGATTTATTCCAGGGCTGCAAGGTTGGTTCAACATCCGCAAATCAGTCAATGTGATACAACACATCAATAAAAGAAAGAACAAGAACCATATGATACTCTCAATAGATGCTGAAAAAGCATTTGACAAAGTACAACATCCCTTCCTGATCAAAACTCTTCAAAGTGTAGGGATAGAGGGCACATACCTCAATATCATCAAAGCCATCTATGAAAAACCCACCGCAAATATCATTCTCAATGGAGAAAAACTGAAAGCTTTTCCGCTAAGGTCAGGAACACGGCAGGGATGTCCATTATCACCACTGCTATTCAACATCGTACTAGAGGTCCTAGCCTCAGCAATCAGACAACAAAAGGAAATTAAAGGCATCCAAATCGGCAAAGAAGAAGTCAAATTATCACTCTTCGCAGATGATATGATACTATATGTGGAAAACCCAAAAGACTCCACTCCAAAACTGCTAGAACTTATACAGGAATTCAGTAAAGTGTCAGGATATAAAATGAATGCACAGAAATCAGTTGCATTTCTCTACACCAACAGCAAGACAGAAGAAAGGGAAATTAAGGAGTCAATCCCATTTACAATTGCACCCAAAACCATAAGATACCTAGGAATAAACCTAACCAAAGAGACACAGAATCTATACTCAGAAAACTATAAAGTACTCATGAAAGAAATTGAGGAAGACACAAAGAAATGGAAAAATGTTCCATGCTCCTGGATTGGAAGAATAAATATTGTGAAAATGTCTATGCTACCTAAAGCAATCTACACATTTAATGCAATTCCTATCAAAGTACCATCCATCTTTTTCAAAGAAATGGAACAAATAATGCTAAAATTTATATGGAACCAGAAAAGACCTCGAATAGCCAAAGGGATATTGAGAAAGAAAGCCAACGTTGGTGGCATCACAATTCCGGACTTCAAGCTCTATTACAAAGCTGTCATCATCAAGACAGCATGGTACTGGCACAAAAACAGACACATAGATCAATGGAACAGAATAGAGAGCCCAGAAATAGACCCTCAACTCTATGGTCAACTAATCTTCGACAAAGCAGGAAAGAATGTCCAATGTA
>NW_026739470.1:5221-23655 GCF_022355385.1 Mustela nigripes
CAGAAAAGACCTAGAATAGCCAAAGGGATATTGAAAAAGAAAGCCAACGTTGGTGGCATCACAATCCCGGACTTCAAGCTCTATTACAAAGCTGTCATCATCAAGACAGTATGGTACTGGCACAAAAACAGACCCATAGATCAATGGAACAGAATAGAGAGCCCAGAAATAGACTCTCAACTCTATGGTCAACTAATCTTCGACAAAGCAGGAAAGAATGTCCAATGGAAAAAAGACAGCCTCTTCAATAAATGGTGCTGGGAAAATTGGACAGCCACATGCAGAAAAATGAAATTGGACCATTTCCTTACACCACACACGAAAATAGACTCAAAATGGATGAAGGACCTCAATGTGCGAAAGGAATCCATCAAAATCCTTGAGGAGAACACAGGCTGCAACCTCTTCGACCTCAGCCGCAGCAACATCTTCCTAGGAACAACGCCAAAGGCAAGGGAAGCAAGGACAAAAATGAACTATTGGGATCTCATCAAGATCAAAAGCTTTTGCACAGCAAAGGAAACAGTGAACAAAATCAAAAGACAACTGACAGAATGGGAGAAGATATTTGCAAACGACATATCAGATAAAGGACTAGTGTCCAGAATCTATAAAGAGCTTAGCAAACTCAACACCCAAAGAACAAATAACCCAATCAAGAAATGGGCAGAGGACATGAACAGACATTTCTGCAAAGAAGACATCCAGATGGCCAACAGACACATGAAAAAGTGCTCCATATCACTCGGCATCAGGGAAATACAAATCAAAACCACAATGCGATATCACCTCACACCAGTCAGAATGGCTAAAATCAACAAGTCAGGAAATGACAGATGCTGGCGAGGATGCGGAGAAAGGGGAACCCTCCTACACTGTTGGTGGGAATGCAAGCTGGTGCAACCTCTCTGGAAAACAGCATGGAGGTTCCTCAAAATGTTGAAAATAGAACTGCCCTATGACCCAGCAATTGCACTATTGGGTATTTACCCTAAAGATACAAACGTAGTGATCCAAAGGGGCACGTGTACTCGAATGTTTATAGCAGCAATGTCCACAATAGCCAAACTATGGAAAGAACCTAGATGTCCATCAACAGATGAATGGATCAAGAAGATGTGGTATATATACACAATGGAATACTATGCAGCCATCAAAAGAAATGAAATCTTGCCATTTGCGACAACATGGATGGAACTAGAGCGTATTATGCTTAGCGAAATAAGTCAGGCGGAGAAAGACAACTATCATATGATCTCCCTGATATGAGGAAGTGGTGTTGCAACATGGGGGCTTAAGTGGGTACGAGAAGAATCAATGAAACAAGATGGGATTGGGAGGGAGACAAACCATAAGTGACTCTTAATCTCACAAAACAAACTGAGGGTTGCTGGGGGGAGGGGGTTTGGGAGAAGGGGGTGGTATTATGGACATTGGGGAGGGTATGTGCTTTGGTGAGTGCTGTGAAGTGTGTAAACCTGGTGATTCACAGACCTGTACCACTGGGGATAAAAATACATGTTTATAAAAAATAAAAAATTATATTTAAAAAAAAAAAATAATAAATAAATAAATAAATAAATAATAAAAAAAAAAAATGCCTTATGGGGCAAGATTGATGCAATAACTCCGTGGATACAAAATGGATTTCTAAGCCAAAAGTCTGCAAAAAAGGCTGCAACAAAGGCTGACTTACTAGGGTTCCTTAGGACACAGCATTTAATATCTTAACGTCTTAATGCTTCTTGCCTCAAGAGCGTGAGAAATAGTGGGGGAATCATGTGATTTCTGCTGGAGCTTCCTATTTCTGTTATATTTATCTGGTTTTAGAAACCTGTTTTCACCACTCTATTCTTAATATTGACCAGAAGTTGAGAATGTAGCTCTTCCCCACACTTGTGCAGTAAAAATGCTTCCTAATTGTTTCTTTTCTTTGCCCTACCCTGACCTGTTCCAGCTACATACCAAGATTTATAGTTTTCCTCTCCTCTGGGACCATCATGTGACTTGTTTTAGCTAACGAACGTGAACAAAAGAATGAAAGAACTGGTACATAATCGGCTATCTCCTCCTTTGTGACCATGTTGATATAGACTTGTCTCAACAGCAAGGCAGACTGGAATGCTGAGGCATCACACGAAGGGGGACAGCTTTCTGGAGAGTTGCCCAGACCCACAGCAGGCTTGGCATGAGTAAGAAATCAAACTTTTTATTGTGTTAAGTCACTGAGAATGGTGGTTGATTGTTACCTCAGCATAAATTAGACCATTCTAGCACAGCCTATTGTTTTCTCACTCTCTGGCTCCTACCCGGCTCCACACATGAAGCACCTATAAGACTTAAAGATATTTTCTAAAATAAGTCAATGGAAAGAGAATATAGAAACCAGATTTGGGCTCCAGGTCTTAACTTGCCATTTCACTAGTGGACATAAGCACCATGTCCTAGCACCAATGTCTGAATCACAGATCTAGAATGGTACAAGCTTCTGAGCAAAGCCATCTTTTGCCAATCACCCTATAGTCTGGAAAATATATCCAGTCATTTGCATAGTCAGACAGCCAACATATATTTAATAAGTAGCCACTATAGTCCAGAAGCTGTTCTAAAAACTGACAGCACAGGAGAGAACAAAATAAACAAGGGTTATACTTCAACAAACTTCTGATCTAGTAGAGGGGGAAACACATACAGGGGCACACATATACACACAGAGTAAATGTATTAATTTGGTTCTGTAAGGAAACTAGAGAAGGAGAAAGAATGCTTACAGGGGACAATACTATTGCATGTAAGTCTTCTCTGAGGAAATGACATTCAGACTAGGACCTGCATGGCAAGAACACCAGCAGGGCAAAAAATTGGGAGAAGAGGTTAAAAGCAGAAGGAATGATGAATTTTAAAGCTCTGATACGGGAAGAAGTTTGTCATGTTAGAGAACCCAAAAGAAGTCTGATGTAGCTGTAGCCAGCCAGAACGAAAGAGGGTTGGAGAGAGGTATGGGGTCAGAGGGAAATAAAAGAACTAGATCCCAAAGAACCTGGAAGGCTCAGTAAAGGATTTGGATTTTACTCCTCATTGCAACAAAATGCCACTAGGGTGCTTTAAACGAGGAGGGGACTTGACAGAGCTACGTTTTTAAAAGATCCCGCTAGCTACTACATGTGGAGGGGTTGATGGAAGAAAAGAGTGACAAGACGCCATGGATAGTTTGGAGGTCCTACAATGCAAGCTGTAGAGATGAAGAGATATGGTATACATTGTTCGAGATATGTGGCAATGGCTCCCAAACTCATCTGCAGGCTATAAACACCTGGGGTAGGGAACATCTAGACTCCTCATACCCCAGGCCACACCCCGGATCAATTAGATCATAGTCACTGCAGGTAGGACACAGGTGTCAGGTTTTGATGCTCTCCAGGTGATTCCAATGTACAGATAAGTTTAGGAACCACTGATGTACAGTATTTTGGAGACGGGTCTGGCAGAGCTTAGAGAGAGACTGAACACAGTGGGGGGAATGGAGGTACAGGAAAGAGAAGAATTAGTGATGAGTGTTGGTGTTATTCAATGAAATTGAATGACCTTGTGAGGAAGAGGTTTGGGAGAGGGATGTTGGGAGAGAGTTCCCCTTTGGATATAAAATTTTTTGAGACGCCTGTTAGGCATTGTATATTATATATTTTATATAAGTTGACATCACACAGACAAGGGAAAGTTCGGGACTACAGATCTGATGGAATTTGGTATGGAGTAAGCATTAAAGCCACGAAACAAGATGAAACCATCTAGTGAGTGGGTGTGGCTTGAGAAAAGAATAGTCAAAGGATTTAGCGCTCACAACAAGCTATAACTGGACTCTCCTGATCTCCTTCTTGACTTTGCCTTGGTCCCTTATTCACAAAGGAGAAGGACGACTTCCTTTCTGGGACCCACATGCGGGCACCTCACCACCTCTTCTTTACACTTGCTGTTGGTTCTGGTTCTCAACTATTCCCTCCCTGTCTGTGTTCTAATGCCCTCCAGGTAGCTCTGAGATCTCTTGGGGTCTGACTCTACCGCAGCTTAGCTACAGAGACCATCACATCTGCTTCACAAAGTCACACACAAAGTGCCTAAATGAGAACATCCAAGGCCAGGCATCCCACTGGGGAAACTGAAGAGTGCATACGTCCGACCTTCCCTACATCCTGCACGACTGTCTATTTGTACAACACAGCTGCCTTTCTTTCAACACATCTGCATGCAGGACGGATAATTCCAAGGTGCACAAAATGATGTCATGCTAATAAGCTCCTCTGTAGGATTTATTTCTTGAGCTTCTAGAATGGTCAAGCTAATGCTGCTGTTGTATCACTTTGAATCCATGAAGTCTTATAGAAGAAGGGGGGAAAAAAAAGAGTCCTGAAATCAACCTGCCTGAATTTGAGTCCCACTTGAATGTGGGTTACTAGCTACATGGCCTTGGAAAAGTTCTTTTTACCTTTTTTTCCCCCAAGCCTCAGTTTTCACACTTGGGAAAACAAAGAGGGGCAACTAACTGTGCAGATTTCTGAGAACTAGTTTAAGAATTGAGCAAGCTGCGGTAAAACACCTAGGCAAGGTACCCCACAGGGAGTAAACACTCAATGAATGCTTTCTACTCTGGGTCCACAGCTGGCTTTTGCACAGCCACGGTCCTCTTTGCGCCCTGAAGAGCATGGGTTCTTGGGCTTGTTCTTAAACAGTGGATTGCGTCGATCCCTTCTAGTTCCTTCTCTAGGCCTTTGACTCTATCTTCTTAGTTTTCCTAAGAAGCTGCTACGCCAATAGCTCCCTACTCAGCTCCACATGCAGAGCTTGCTGTGGAGACCTGCACCTGCCCACTGGTCCCCTTTTCAACTCACTGACTTCAGCTCAGCAGCTGCATCCATTTCCCATCCCTAAAGTAATGAACCCATCAGCTTTGGTTTCCCCCAGGGCAACTTTCCAAGGTTCCTTATTACAACACAATATCTTTAATCATATTTAATCATACATTGAGCTGGAAAAACAAATAACTCCCATCTGACGATAAAGGGATCTCTTTCCACATAATGTGTAGCTGTTTAAGAGTCTTCTTTGGAAAGCAATATACAACATGTCTCCAGTAGCCTCAATCACAGAATTAGAGGAGATGTGTTTAGAACCCTTAGAGCTGGATCATGAAGTTATTGATTTTCTTTAATTGGTTGGGTGATCTAATAATCTATACCCTTGAGACCTACGTTGAGGATCACATTTTCTACTACACCAAATGTGGTTTGTTTAAAAGTCATTTTGGAGCGCCTGGGTGTCTCAGTTAAGCATGTGACTCTTGATCTCAGCTCAGGTCTTGATCTCAGGGTCGTGAATTCAGAGCCCTGTGCTGGGCTCCATGCCGAGCATGGAACCCACTTAAAAAAAAAATTATTTCAACTTTTGCCCAGTGGGAGGGAAGGGAGAAGAGTGAAAAGAAATTTTTAAAGAAATTCAATTAGAGGGAAATGTTATTTTGTAATTTTCTTTTGGAAACAGTTCTCAGGATGTGAGGTACAGGGGGCTTTTTGAGGACATAGATATTTCCAATTCTCCAGCTAAAAGGTTCTACGATCCTCCTCTGTTATAGAGCAAATTCCAGTGTGGGTCAAACAATTTAAAACTTATTTTTACAATTCTACATCCACTGTGATTGTGTGGAAGGCTTGAAGCCTTGCCCGCACACCAGTTTTCCCAAGCCCAGCCTATGGATCAGAGCTTATGGAGATTAGCTACACATGTTCTCCATCAGCATAATCATGTTGGTGAGATGCCTGGACCTCATCATAGGAGATCTGGTTAATAAAAACTGGTGTGATAAAAATAAACAGTAAAGTGTTATTTTGTTTTTTAGCCCAGCCTTTCAATCCGTATGTGAGCGAGAACATCCACAGGGCTCTTTCTCCCCACAACACATATGCATAACTTTCATTAGCATCAATGAGGACATGAGCCGACGGAGGAAGATTCTGAGACCCCACAGTGAGCCATAAGTGAACATAATTTTGGCAACTTGAGAGCATGGGGCTATTCTGATTACTCTATACTTGGAGGATATAATAGAACCAAGATTGCTTTGCAGGACCCATTTATACACACGCACATGTTTCGATGATAAATGCCCAGAAGACCACCATGTAAAATACAAGGGGCAAAAAGAATGTGCACTGAGGAAAGGAAAGGGTGTGTGTGTGTGTGTGTGTGTGTGTGTGTGTGTATACATGTGCTTTAATACAATGCAGGACTATGAGTTTATCACAAAGCAAAGAGCAATTAACATGTCCTAACCCAAATATCTCAGATTCAACCAAGAGGTGTTACTTGCAATTCCCTCTTACCTATTCCAAAAGAAGTACATTGGCATATGGGATGCACTTTAAATTCCATCAAAGCTAGCCCCACGGATCGTCTAGTAAAAATTTGATCCACTGATCCTGAAATCAGTGGATTTAGCTGAGTGATTTCAGTGATTTAGCTCCTGAAAATGGCTAAAGCCTGTGGGATCGCTCGCTTTTTGCATTAAGCATGGCAAGAGCTTGCAAAGTAACATTTTCATTTGTGTTTTTGCTAGGCGATGCTAACCGATAAGGCTACCAACAATTACAGGGTCATGCTGTTATTTTCAAATTAGAAAAACACTTTGTGAACAGCTTTGACAGCCATACTCTATCAAGGAGGAGAAAAATCAGCCCCTAGTTGGAGGATGAGTACAGACCTCCATGACTGGGGACCCCGGCATGTGGCAGCGTGCAGCCACTTAGCTGATGACAGGAATCTTTGCAAGTCTGCACCCCCTCTAGTTGTAGACTTGGTCCATCTGCAAATACAAGCATTCTGTAGAGTTGGGGAATATAGAGGACCTTTGGGAAGGGCTTTTGATCTTGAGCAGTGACCAGTCTTGACGTAATTCAAGGTCCTGGGTGGCTCATTTGGTTGAATGTCTATCTTCTGCTTTAGGTCATGATCCCAGGGTCCTGCTATGGAGTCCCACATCAGGCTCCCTGCTCAGCGGAGGTGTCTGCTTTTCCCTCTGCCCTTCCCCTACTCTTGCGTTCAAAACGCCTGAACCAAGGAGAGATCCTTTCTCTCTTCCCAGCTTCAGTCAGCAAGGCTGTGCTGTCTCTGCCCATCAACCCCTCAGACCTCTTTCTGTATTTAAGCAGAGCAGCTCCTAGCTGCCAACACCTTCACCTCTTTGTCTCAGGCTGCCCTCAAGCTGGAGGAGACTGCTTCATTCATGAGGACAGCATGAACTACTTGGAAATTTACGTCCTCATAGGGGCAGCTATTAACCAATGATTGACAGGTGCGGTGGTGTAAATCCCGGCTGGCTCGTCCCTAATCAAGACATACCTTCAGTGTGATCTACACTGACTCTAGCCCCCTGGCTGGATTAAGCCCAATTCCCCTGTAGGATTTAGATTGACAGGGTACAGTTTGGCCCCCTTTCCTTCCATGTCTTACTTTTCGATTCCCCTGCATTCCCCGTATAACTGAAGAAAAAGAATATAGGAGAGACTTGGGTAGAAAAGAAGGCTAAGAGGTGACTTTAACCTCACCCATTTGAAAATTGCTATGATAGCAAGAAACACCCAGTTTTCTCTAGTCCAACCTCAAGAGAACACCAATCAAGATAAATGAACTACACAATGTTCTACACCTGGAACTCCTATTACACTACACTAATTATACTGGAATTTTAAAATGTTTTAAAAATTAAATATAAAAAAAAAACAAACAAAAAACTACATGAGAATGAAAACCTCAGCTTGATGTAAAGAAAACTTCTTGATTATAAGGGTGATTGAACACTGAAGCTACCTTTCTTATCCTTCAAAGTTATTTCAAAAGAGAATTGACAGCTGAAATTACTACAAAGCTGTATTATAGCATATTAACTGGGCTTTGCTCTCACATGAACCTGGGTGTGAGTCCTGACTTTTCTATGAGCTACACGGTTATCTCAATATACCTCAGTTTCTTAATCCATGAAATGGGAATAAATTGAGACCTATTTCATCTTGTTGTTGTGAAGCTTAAGGGAAATTTAATGTATTTAGGTTGCCTTATATACAGCAAGGCATCCACAAATGGTAGCCATTATTACTGATATTTATATTTCTAGATACAAGAATGGCCCTTTGAAAATTTTTTCAGGTCTATAATTATGTAGTTCTTCCCATGTTTCCCAAAAGCTTGACACTGCAAGTAGGGTCTGAGTGCATCCCTGCTGGGAAGAAAAAGAATATAGGAGAGCTGGTGAAAGACGGAACACCATCACTTCCCAGGGAGAATGAAGGATTGTACAGATGTGTACATCACCAAAGGCAATTGCCAGCTACTCATCTATTAAACAGTATTGCCCTTTCAACTGGGTTTCACAAAATAAGATCCATTTATTAAGCTTTTACTACATGCAGAACACCTCACCCAGTGTTATTTATGCTGATTTAATTCTCTCAACGGCCATGGGAAGTAGCCTATTCACAGGCTCAAAGAAGTGATCCCAAGTCTCCAAGACTTCGAACCCCCTTACACTTCATTTCATGTACAATTTCAGAGACTATGTCTCTGGTAAATTTGAATGTCTCCGCCTCTGAAAGAGCTAGTCCTGTGATGATGGACCACACACATGTCAATGTAGAAATACATGTTATTCACAAGAGAAGCATCAGCCTCAACAAGATGACCTCTACCATGAGATAACGTCTACCCAAGGGTGAGCTTCAAAAACCAAAGCAACACTCTACTTTATCTTTACAACCCTTAACCGTGGAAGAGTGAACTTGAGCTGGCAAAAGAAAAGCTACCCAGTGTTTCCAAATGCTCTCTTTCGAATCTGTTAAATCCCTTCTAAGCCTTACTGGCAGCCTCTTTGCATTCAGTTCTCTAATTTCTGCAGTCTGCTGGGGGATGCCCTGATAGTCAGACATGGAAATGTTGCGGGGGGGGGGGGGGGCTTTCCAATTTTCCCAGAAGTCCTCCAAGCTAATGAGCCTCGAAAGAAATCCTGGAAGATCCACAGGAGCACTCCAAGAAGAACCCCTTCCAACCCATCCCCCTCCCCAATATGAGTGTGCGTACACCAAGCCAGCAAGCAGGGTAAGGAGACAGCCAGATGCCACTGTCATAGAGACTGGTCTATGAATGATTTCCACTTTCGCCTCCCGCTGAAATCCTGGAAAACTGTCAGAGTGACCGCTGGCTCTCTGAGAGTATAGAGGTTGGGGAAAGGTCAGGCATTCCTCCTCTGAGGGACTGTTTTTAGACCAGCAATTCCCACAGGACCCCCTGGGAACCTAATGCAGTTTGTGCTAAAGAGGAAAGGATTCTTGTGAAAGAAGTTATATTCCATTCAAATGTTATTTGAGTAATAATGGGAGGGGGAAGGGGAGATGAGGGGATGTAAAACCTGGGTTTGTACTGAGAGTAAGGGGCAGCATTTTTAGTCTTGTCATTAAGACAAAGAACTAGTATTAAGACAAGTACAGTCAAACTCCCTGCCCTGTGTTCCCCTGTCAAGAATCCATTTTTTTTTATTATGCCATATGCGTAGCTTGAGGTTATATTGGAATGCATAAATCTCTTGTGAGCCACAAAACGTTAAGCTGCCGTTGCCCTCATAATTTCATTATCTGTTTCTGCCCTAAAACGTTTAACACTAATTGAACACCCGAGGTTTTCCTGTGAAGTTTATTTTCTGAACATTATTGAAGTGCTGTTGATAAAAGTCAGAATTTATGGAGTCAGACCTCCTTAAAATGCCATGATAAATTTGAGTCGGAGTACTTTTTTTTTTTTTTTTACAGCAGGAATATTTTTATGAATTTCCCTGGAATTTCAAAGTCTTTCCATCATTCTATGTTATAAAGCTGTCTGTTTCAAAGTGTATTTTCCAAGAACCAAATTACTGAACCCAACCTGTTCATCTATGGGTTCAGCTTGGACATACTGGGGTATCAGATTTAGCTGACATTTCAGGTTATCTCTCTTGATGTTAATTTTGTTCCTGATTAAAAATACTGATTTCTTCCCACCCACCTACATCTTCCATGCTCGGATTCAGGCTACACTGAAGGATGTAAATATTGACAGTCATCCGCTAATGGCAGTTCCTTCTTTTTCTCTGAAAGAAATGTGTTTGCATGACTCAAAGCTATCAAGCATCGTTTAGTCCTTTAAGGGGAGAAACAGTTTCCTGTAAGTTTAAAAAAAAAAAATCGTAATAAAGAGAAGCCATGTGTTAAGCAGTCTCTTGGATATTGTTTGCATTTCAATTAATTTCACACGTCTCTGTCAAACAAAGTAATTTAGTTCAAAAACAAGTGATGATGGGTGTCTCTTATAGATTTGTATTAATATTTATGCATATGCAAATCACACACACAAATATACACACAATTTATGGTATACACTATTCAAAAGTATAGCCTTTACAAAACGTTTGACCGCATTTTGACTTCAGAAAATGAAGCAAAAACTTAGAGTTAAGTGTCCATTTCCCATTTAAAAGAAGTAAGTTGTTCGTGGTTACTATAGTAACTGCCAACAGACTAGCATTTTTCTGTCATTATTATAATTGGAAAAGAAAATAATCTATTTTGAATTATAAAACATGAAAAGGACTTTGCATCTAAAATGGGTCCCTAAACTGCCTAAGCAGGAGGAACAACAGACATTTGCCACAAGTGGGCCTGGAACTTCACCTTCCTGGATGAAATAGGGTTTCTGAAGAACTGAGCAAAGGTAATTGTTTATCCTGATGCAGAAACCACAATGACCTGAAAAAGAAAAAGGATATGTATTTCCACCCTGGGCCTTAAACAAAGTAAAAAATTCAAAACTGCTTTCAGAAGGACCTACAGAACTAAAAACCCGTGATTTTTTATTATTATTCTAGAAACGTAGACTGTGCGTCTCATTGTACATATTCAGTCTCTGCCCTCTATTACCATTTACTACCATCGTTTACAAGGTATAATTTATTTTACTCATAAAAGAAAAGACCTTCTCTCCCTTTCAACGAACTCTCCCTGTATTCAGGCCCCCCACCCCCACCCCCACCCCCACCCCAACCACCCCCACCCCTTTAAAACCTTTCTGCGCAGAAAGAAGGCTGAAAATTAACAATGTGGAATGATGAATAATTTTTACTTGGTATTTCAATATGAAATTTTAAAATTCCCTCTAATGAATGCAGACATCTTTTATAACAAGAAACAGTTAAAAAAATGAGATAACAAAAAAATATATACTTCAAATCACTCATAGGTCTACAAGACTTTCTAATAAATATAATCTCTATATAACCCAAACATAATCAAAACACTATATATCAAAATTCGCATGCTACAGCTGAAAGGTTTTGAGAGAGGCAGGTAGAGGTTCCTTCGAGCAGGCACCAGCAAAGCCTACTCCCTCTGGGTAAATTCTGTAACCACCTTCTCCAAGACCACTAAATCCATTTCCTTGCTTAAGCTTCTGGAGGTTTCTGGGAGCATCAGCCATATAAACCAAGAGGGAAGAGGAAAGAAGGTGGAATTGGGGACACCTGAGGCAATTGGAAGGCAGATGGAGAAAGTCTGGGGCACCTGGGTTGCGGAACAGCCGAAGTTCTTACGTAGCGATTATGTGTTTCACCTCTAGAATCTTCAGCTTAGATGGTTTCCATCTTTCTCTTTTCCCCCTGATTTCCCTCCTTTATCAATGCCTTTCATAACTCTTATTGCCAATCTTTGGAGCTATAGAAAGTTGTGATTGTTGAGGAATTCTGGTAAGACATTCCATCCTCTTTCAGAAGGAATCTGTGGCCAAACAGATGATCTGTTTTAAGAGATTAAATACGTAAACTGCCAGCAGTCAAGCCAGATACGCCAACAGAACACTGATCCCAGAAACTAAGCCTTCTGTGCAGCAATTGGCCCAGAACCATCAGGACCACCAATGACTGCCAGCATCTTTTATTTTTTTTTTTAACCCCGCCCCTTCTAAATCAGGACCAACCAGAGAAAACCAAATGTGTGCCCGAAACCAGTTAGATAGATGCCCTCCTTTTTAGTTAGCCCGCCTCCAGCTTCCCCAGGGCCAATGACCTCCAATGAGCCCTATAAAGTTTTCCCGTTTCCCTGCAGACTCCCTTTCTATAGGACGCTCTCACTAAATAGCCTCTGTTCTCTCTCTCTTTTCTTTTTTTATTTTCCATAATTTCGAGCACCGGTGGCTCAAATTTTTTCAATCCCAGGCATCCCTCATAGCTAAAAGGAACGCTGAAATTCAGATTTAAGAAAATTATACATAGTCTATAATGAAATAGAAATTCGCTATTTCACAAGATCCCAGGAAACAAACAGTGTTCCTGGGGCAGGGGGGTGGAGGGGTGTGGGGAGGAGAAGAGAGATAGGGTGGGTGGGTGACGGACATCTGGGAGGGTTTATGCTATGGTGAGTGCTGTGAATTGTGTAAGACTGATGATTCACACACTTGTACCCCTGAAGCAAATAATACATTATATGTTAATAAAAGAAAAAGAGTTCTTTCCTACCCCTTTTCTCTAACATCCTTGTTGAGATCTGACTCCCACATTCAGAGTCTGCAATCAATACTTTTAGTATCTTCAGAGAGTTGTGCAACTTACCCACCTACACTGGTTTGGGGTTTTTTTGGTTTGTTTTTGTTGGGTTTGGGGTGTTGTTTTTTTGTTTGTTTTAAATTTTAGTACTTGCAAGGTTTCATCAGTCCCAGATTGAAATAATGAAAGCTAACACTTCTGAGGGTACTTACTATGTGTTAGGCAGTATGTGAAGTGCTTTACACATATTAGCCCATGGAATTTCATGTGTCTTTCATCATTTGTGTAGTAGGTTTGATTATCACCTCCATTCTCCACATGGAGAAAATAGAAGCACACACACACAAAAACAAAACAAAACAAAAAAACACACAAAGTTAAATAACTGGCCTGGAGTCATGTAGCTGGTGAGTCTTGATTCTGAGTTTTGCCTTAAAACCACCCTGCATGTCTCAGGTCAGTTGAATTCTGCCACTTTTCTTTTTTTAATTAGTCAAATAGACTTTGCCTGTAAGGACGCTTTTAGAAAAGAATAGTGTTCTTTCTTGGGTTTTCACATCCTGCCTTCAAGCCACAACCCCGCCAGTCCCTCTTAGTTGCTTTCTGTGGAGTTATGTTATGTAGATAAATGATGCAGATTTCTCCCATCAGCTACTACTTGAGAAACTATAGATCTTCATTTTAAAATAGACTTTTCTGTTTTATTGCTCATTTCATTCTCATTTCTCTCTCCCTCTTTCTCTACTTAAAAACAATCAATGAATAGGCCTCCTACGTTGCATCCTGCTAATTTCCACTAAGAAAGCTGCTGAGCCCTTTTTGTTCTGGAATATTTTCAGTTATCCTAAATGACTCCTGAGTCAGCTAAGGCCTGGACTGCATCTATAATGACCAAGATAGTAACCCAAACAAAAACACTAATTGTATATGTTTATGGTCCTCTTAATGTTTCCAAATGTTTTCACCTCTGTCCTTAAAATGTTCACCACTCATCTAGATACTTCTAAGTAGTTCCTGTTTAAATGCCATTTACGGCTGGTGCTAGTCGCCCTTTCATGTTACCCTTTCAGAAAAAGGTGGTGGGATGCGGGGCATACGATTTGGCATGATGTCAGTCCTAACTTGTCATTGAGATCTTTGACTCCTTCAACTACAGCATGAAGCAAAGGTTTTGATGGATAAAATTTAAATTTTGCCAACAAATAAAGATTTTACTTTGTGCTGAGCTTGCAGAAAGGAGGGCCTCAGAAGTGGTGTCTTGCCAGCCACATTCAGTGGAGCCGGGCTGAGCACTGATTAGCATCTGTGCCTTGTTTGTTAAGGCGGAGGACAGATGCCCTGCTTACTAACTTCACAGGAGGGGTGATTGGTTGGAAACTGGGTTGGCTGTTTTTCAGCGACTGAATGTGCTTTAGAAGCCTTCCTTTTATGACTTATACTAGTTTAGCTGCCAAACTAGCTGCTGAAATTGGCCTATTGCACTGTGAAATTTGTTCAAAGAGCAGCTAATATTCTCACAGGTCCCCTGCATGCTCTGCACAGATCATAGAGAAACTGCCATGTCCTACAGACTCCGGGTTGAGGAGGGACTTGTAATGTCTCCTCCCTCGTCCCCTTCAGTCAGTATGCAGGAGAGGAAACCATGTCCCCCATCTCAAGTGAGCCGGCTGCACTAATCTTGCTGACAGAGAGCTTTGGTTCTAGGAAGGGCCATGTAGGCAGTTAATTATATCCAAGTTAATTGAGTGGTCATATTAACTGTCTCATGAGGTCTAAGAGGATTCCAGAAATTTAGGTGTGTAAGACCCTTTAAACAAAGTCAAATGAGACGACATGTTCTTTTTGACCTTCTCCTTCAATTTGGGATGATGATTTCATTAATCAGGATTCCTTCCCCCTGTCATTCGCTTCTAATTGACAGATGCTAATTAAAATAGCAAACGGGATCCTCATGGGCAGTTTCTTCCGTGTTTCTTCGGTGACCATTCCGTTCTTGACTGATTTAGCATGGCTCTTTCCCCTCAATTAACAGACAAGTTAAACTTTATATTCCCTTAAATTTTTATTACTTGTAATTAGAAAGTGAAAAAAAGTCATTTTGCATTTTACAACTTTAAAATGTAAAAGTAAATTGGTCACTCAAATAACGTGGGACTAATTGCCTCATCCGAGGTGAGCCAGAGTCAGGTGGCATTCCAGCATTGTCCCTGTGCCCCGGATCTGCCTGGTCCTTCACTCCAGCACTCAATCCAAGCCGATTTTCATGACGGGGAAACATTTTCAGGGGCTTAATTTTTAAATTTGCCTAACAGTAAGATAAGATTCTAAACCCAAGTCACTTACCAACAGAAAACTGGCTCTAATTTTAAAGCCTACGTGGGGCATTATTTCCTTTCCTGCCTCAGTTAAACATGGATGGGCTCCTGTTTAACTGAGTTTCTTGGGACCAAGATAGGTCTGAATCATTTTTGTCTTACTCAGCTCTGTAATCCTGTGTAGTATGCGATCAGCTAACACTGCAGCTGGTTATGGACTCAGTGACTCTTAGGCAAATGAATGATTCAGCTGTATCACCCTTCTCCATGGCTTGCCCTTTGCATTTCGTACTCTTCTGTTTTCAACATTTAGCTACATTTCACATAAGGAACTCAAGCCCTGAAGATCACATTGTGCGTGGTTGTAATGGCCTTGCTTAAAAGTGTTGCCTTAGACCAGTCCCACAAGAAGAAAGAGTATTAAGTACCTACTGCACCTTAGCACAAAAACAAGACACAGGAAATTAGCCATAAATGAATTTACATGAAAATGAAATATGCTCAGTAATTACCTTTAATGGTATTGATTTTTTTTTACAAGAGTTTTTATTAAAATGTGGTTTTAATTTCTTGGCCCATCTACTTTTTTCTGAGTAGAATATATCCGATTTTAACGGGTTACATTTTGCCTCTTAAATACAACCATGCTTTTTGTCTCGGAACTGAGATAAAAAATTACCTTTGTGGAATTACATATTTTGGAAGGAAAGGGAGACAGGATGCTGGGGAGGAAAGTGGAATTTCTCATTCTTCATTCTTCCTCAGGAAAGGCTTTGTCATTAAATATCAACAATAATTTCCGCATTACATTAGGAAGAGATAAAACACCAGTGCGGACGGACGTTCTTTACAGAGGCACAGCTAGGGTTTTTCAGAACCGCCTGAGAGAACTCAAATTCACCAAGAACAAACAGATATTTACACCCTTGCGCAATACAAATGCATTCATGAAAATCTCTTGGTCATATAAATGCCTCAGGAGGCAGAACAGTGGGTTATCCTGAAAATTAGCTGGGACTACAGACTAGCTATAGGAAACCTTCTCTCCTCACCTAATTCATAGATGTGCCAGAGGGCATAACCCTTGAAATCCCTCCAGGAGCAGAAGAAGTTGCAATGAGCGTTTGTATAATGGCTAGAAAAGGGAGCTGCAAATATTCGTGAACAAATTGCTGCAAGTATTCTCTTCTGGCTATGAAGTCCACATGATAAAATTAGGGAGACCGACATTACAGGGTGACCAGCTACCCCTCCCGGTTTGCGTGGACCTGAACGGTGTCCCAGCAGGTAGGATTTTTCAGTGCTAAAAATAGCAGCCTTGAACCAAGTATGTTTGATCGCCTTACATTTGACAAGAACTATCTTTTATTACATGGATTTGGGGCCCCATTGAGTTTAGGTTTATTTAGACATGAAGCAACTCATGGTACTCCAGGATCTCAAATTTTGGAATTGGGGTTAGGAATGGAGAGAAGGAAGGTACTGGGGGGATAAAAGATTCTTGGTCAGTATTTCCAAGGGAAGAAAGAGGTAGTGCCAGATTTAAGAAAAAAAGAAAAAAAAAGTTATTTATTTATATACAACGAGCTTACAAACTGCCCCAGTACTCCAGCCATCCCTTTATCCCAAGGAGAAAAGAAGGTTCCCTTACTTCTTTATTTTTTCCCCCATCTGTTGGTGTCAGGCTATCCTTTTTCCCTGTAAAGCTGGTTTTAATGCCTATTTAAGTCTCCTACACAAATTTCAATAGATGCACACCAGGTGATTTAATCTGTACCCTACAGAGGTGACCTCAGGGCTTTCTCCTACATTAGCTTCCCAGCATACAGTCACCTGACTTTGACAGGTGAACAATTTAGGAACAGTTTAGCAGGCTGATGGACTCAAAGCTCTTGGGTTAAGATTCCTTTCCCTTTGTTATTCTGCATTAGGCCCACTGTCACCTTGTACTTATCAAATAGGACCACAAAGAGATCCTTGGTGCCAGGGCCCATCTTGAAACTTTTCAGTGCCCTAGGTAGGGCTATGTGCCACAGACACATTAAAACTCAGGAAACTACTAGAAAATGAATCCCTAGAGATTGAACTTGCTCTCGTGGATGTTCCCATTCCTTACCATGTGATGGGAGACCCCTGATATAGGAAATGGATTGTGAAGTCCTGCCTTGGAGAAGGGGACTTTTCATATAAAGGTGTTGTGTTTTCCATTCCTCTTTGGAAGTAGGCTACAAGCACCTATAGCTTTGTTTCTATGGTAGCAGACCTAAGCTTTTCTCAAGTTTCCAGGTACCAGATTGATGCCCTAATGTTCCTGCCTGGACTTGAAGAGTCTATGACCACTGAGATGAGGGTACTAACACCACAGGTTTTAACTTCGAGGCACAGAAATTATGTAGCTACAATATGTTGTAGGGCAGGGAGTGATGTGTCTCAGCTTTGGAGCCTGAGAGTCCCAGTGGGACTTGCTAGAGGTGTGACCTTAGGCAACTTGCTCAACCTCTCTGTGCTTCAGTTTTCTCATCAGTAAAATGAGGATCAGAGTAACTATCCCAGGGGATTGAGAGAATTCCATAAGAGCGTGCATGCAGAATGCTTAACATGGAACCAGACATGGGGCTACAGATCTTTACTCTGGCCCCACGCACTTGCAGAGCACAGGAGCCTGTGAATGCTCCCAATTCCAGAGAGCATCTAAAAATGACTAAGGTCAGTGGTTGCCTGGAGTTGAGTTTAGAGGAGGGATGAACGGGCGGAGCACAGAGGGTTTTTAGGGCACTGAAACTTCTCTGATACTGGTGGATACATGTCATTACACGTTTGCCCAAACCCATACAATGTGCAACACCAAGAGTGAACCATATTGTGAATTATGGATTTGGGGGATTATGACATGTCATTGTAAGTTCATCAGTTGTGACCGTTGTATCACTCTAGTGGGGGATATGATAAGAGAGGAGACTGTGAATATGTGGGGGCTAGTGGTAAATGGGAAGTCTCTCTGCCTTCCCCCTCTATTTTGCTGTGAACCTAAAATTGTTTTTAAATGATTAAAAATAAAAAAAATGGGAAAATTACTAAGACCTAGATGGTTCCCCAGACCAATTAAATTATAACAGAGGGAGGGCCAAGACCTTTAATATGTTAAAACTCCAGGGGTGATTCTTAAGAGCAGATAAGGCTGAGAACCCCTGATTTACCGGCTCCCTTGGCTGTGGCTTCTGACCTCTGATGTCAACTATTGAACTGGCCCTCAGGGGAGTACACGAAGACTGTCAGGCTATGGAGGATGTGAGCAGAGTTCTGGGGCAATGGTTTTCCACTTGATTCTCACTGGGCTGGTAAATTTTCCATGGCAACATCACAGAGCTGGGCACTAAGGCTCTATGAAAGTTGAGAAAAGAAGGTTGTAGCAAAGAGGAGGCATTTGACTCCTGACCTGGATTCTCAGGGTTCCCTGTTTCTTTAGGAAACAAACAGGAGTTTGGAGTTGGGTTTTCGTTCTTTAAAAAAAAAAA